>NC_056725.1:1028905952-1028965952 GCF_019279795.1 Protopterus annectens
TCCAATAATAGGGGGGGGAATTTTAAACCCAGTTTGGGAATAAAACCCACTTATTTGTGAGCTCTTTGAGATGAACTATACCCGGGACACATCTCCCATCCATTGGTCAAGATTTCTCTTGAACAAGGCCAGCGAGGTGCTCTGCCTCACATATACCGGGATTTTATTCCACAGCATAGGAGTCTTTGGGATGAATCTATCCCTCCAGCACGTCCTATTAATAGCCATGTCGAGGTTTAAGACCCCGCCTTGTGGCTCTGATGGATCTAGATTTTGAGGTGAAGCATTCATCAAATCTGGGTTTGACATGGCCTTGTATGTTAGCAAAGGTCACCTCTGAGCATGCAAGCGTGTTTACTGAATAGAGCTGGAGTTCTTTCAGTCGGGCAGCATAAGACAGATGTTTGAGACCCTTTATCCTTTGGTGAGGAACTTGTGGCCTCCAGCTGCTGCAAGTGTCGGACAGATACATTCTGAATGGGGCATTGTACTCAATCATTGGTCTGATGAGTGATGAGTATAGGGAGACTATGACCTCCCTGATCTAGATGAGAATCCCTTCATGATAAGGTGGGCAATGTAGAAGGTCTTCCTAACTACTTTAGCTACATGGGTGTCGAATGACAGACTACTATCAACCTGGGTCCCCAGGTCCCTGATAACTTCTTCTGTGCTCAGTGGATTGCCACCTATTTGGTAGCTAGGTGTAACCTTGTTTTTCCCAAAGGGTATGACTATGCATTTTTGGCATTTAACTTTAGGCCATGGCTCTGGCACCAGTTATCCGTTTCTGTGAGACCCTTCTGAAGGATATCTGTGTCAGATGTGTTTTCTACTATGGCGCCCAGTTTGCAGTCATCTGCAAACTTTGTCAGCCATAACCCTCCTGTGTTTGCTTGTACTGAAAGTAGATGCCAAACAAGAGTGGCCCAGGACTGAGCCCTGTGGTACACCACTTGTGACAGGCTTTGAGTCTGACATGGCTCCAGCAACTCTGACCCTGTGGGTTCTGTCACTCAGCCAGTTTGCAACCCATCTTGTGATGTATGGGTTAACATTTGCTGATGAGTTTTTCAATGATACCCGAGTGGGTATTGTATCGAAGGCCTTCGCCAGATCGAGGTAGGCTGTATGGACTGCCTTTCCTCATCAATGGCTTTGGTGACTGTTTCAAAAGTCAACCAAGTTTAGAAGGCATGATCTGCCTTTGACAAAGCCAAACTGGGATGGATCCAAAGTCTGCAAATTTTATGTCTTTATTTATGAGGTCCATTATGATCCTCTCCATGGCTTTGCAGATAAGGCTTGTCAAGATAATGGGCCGGTAATTTCCAGGGTCGGTGGAGGCACCGCCTTTGTGAAGTGGGACCACAGTTGCAGTGCCACCCTGCAGTATCCAGAGGTAAGACTATGATTAAACAGCTGTCCTAGCTGTGGTTTAATTCCTCGTTGAGTCTGTGGAGCACACAGCCGGGACACCATCAGGTCCCATGGATGCTGTGTTTTTGCTTTGGAGAGCAGTTCTCACTTGGGCATTGGAGATATTTGGGGCTGCAACGCTGGTATAGATATCTCTCCTTTTGGGGGAGGGGGGGGAGTTTCCACTGAACCTGTCAGCCAGTATGTTGGCAATGTCTGTAGGATCAGTAATCTTCACATCATTTTGAACTAGTTCTGCCCATATCTGGGAGTTTCCTCCCAGGTTTCTAACATAGCTAAAGAAGGCCTTATGATTCTCTTTGCAGTCTTTAGCTATTTTTCTCTCAAAATTTGCTTTGGATGATTTTAGAGAGCTCTTAGTTTTTTACTTATAGTGATCAACGGTGTCTTACCTTTTAAGGATTTTGCTCTATCTTGTAGTAGCTTCCTCCTTTGTTGTAGAGTTTGTTTATGGCTGGGGTCCACCAGACTGGACGCTTGCCTTTGGTACAAAGAGTCTTTGTTTTGTTTGGGATTGCCTTATCCATGCAGTCCTGCAGGTGCTGGTAGAAGGCATTTGTAAGTGATTCAGCGGCTTGAGTACTGTTTTCCGCCAGCTCTGGGGCCTTAAAGGAGACCACACTAGTCTTTAGAAGTTTGAAGTCAGCTTTAGAAGTTCTTTACTGTGGTCTTTTTATTTCAGGTGGGGTGGGATGAGGACCTCCAGCGAGATTAGTTTGTGATCTGATCTCACCAGTGAGGGGTATACTTCCGGTGTTGAACATTGTGCTCCCATGTTCGTGATGATGAGATCAAGTATGTTTTCTCCTCTTGTGGGGATGGTGACTAGTTGTTCCATGGCATTTGAGTTTATGAATTCCAGGAACTTTTGGGCTAGGGTGTTTGGGCTCGAGTAGTGTTCCCAGTCTATATTAGGGTAATTGAAGTCACCTAGTATGATGGTGTTTGGTGATACATTTATCCCCTCTAGTGTTTTCAGGAAGGCCATGTGAGGTTCCTGAGTTTGTGAGGGTGGCCTGTAACATGCTACAATTTGCAGAGCAGTCTTGCCTATGGTTAATTGCACCTGGATGGTTATGCATGTGGGTGTTGTGGTGCCCTACAGATGTTTCTAGTGTGTGCTGTATGTGTGCACACAGTTCTGCCATGTGTCCAGCCTACACAGGGGTATTATTGACAGCTCCAGATTGTACAGACCAGGATTTACAGCTCACTGTGTCTGGCCATGATCACATGACCTGTGCCTACCAGGGGTTGCACGGGCACTACCAGACAGAGGTACAGATTGGGTACTGTCCGATGACACATGTCCACTGGAACCGTGTCCCCGCTGGGACCATCCAGGGCCACATCCACATGGCCTGCTATGTCCTGGTGTGGACAGTGCAGCACCAGCTGCACTGCTGCTGCTACCGGAACTATGGGAGTGGGCATGTGAGGTAGCTTGTTCACGTAGACCTGCACCAGGTGGTGTAGCTGGCCTACATCCATGTGGCCTATGCCTCACTCCTACCAGATGTTCCAGCACAGACAGCTCACACTCGCGGATTGCCATGCCATGGTCAAGGATTCCAACCATGTTACCCAATCGCCTGTCCAAAACGTCAGCAATCTGCTGTTGAGCATTTGCCAATGCCTGGATGTTGTCATTTAAAGAATGGATAGCAGCCCTCTGAAGCCTCTGCCCTTCTCTTTTCTGCCATTCAGCACATGCCTGTGCTCCCATTACAGCCTGAAACATGTGTCTGGTGACACCAGCTGCTGCGCTCTGTTGTGCAGGTGCATGTCGGCCAGAGGTCCTCCTATGAGCAGCACTGGCCACATGCCTGTGTGGCACATCTTCAGTCATTTCACTGACAACATGGTGTGAAGACACACTTTCCATAGCCACCACACATTCCTGTTCCAAGCTAACACACGGTAACTGTCCTTCCTCTATGGCCACTGGTGATGGGGTATGTGTTGGCATGAGAACTGTGTGCGGGGAAGAGGGGAATATAGGTGGGATGGCAACCAATGGCACAGATTCAGCCCTTGACAACCCTGCCTGTACCTCAAGCATATGCTCATCACTGCTAGAATTTGTGGGGACACTAACATCAGATGGACTGCAGGAGGGTAACGCACCTACATCACCTGTGAAGGCAACCAAAGACTCTACATTACAATAGAGACAGACACACACACAGACACACACACACACACACACACAGACACACACACACACACACACACACACACACACACACACACACACACAGACACACACAGACACACACAGACAACCATGCATGTGATATGACAGAAGGCATGCAGCATGCATGTGATACAGCAGATGGCATGCAGCTCAGACATTAATAGTGTTAGTTAGCATACATTCCTGGGTTGCACACAACAGCAAGCATGTGTCATAGCAGAAGCCATGCATTTCACACAATCATGGTAGTAAGCATGCATCCCTGTGATACACCATGTGGACCAGCACAGGTTAACAGTACACATGGCTGATGTGAGGCATATGTCCTTGACATTAACAGGTAGTATGACATGTAGTCTGCTGATGAGTGCATTGACATGCATACATGTTTGACACAATGGTGTCTTGACACCTGTACAGCAGTGTAATGGTGTCACATTGTAGTGTTGACTTATGCTCTACAAATAGAATGCACTTTTAGCAGATGTGCATGACCATTGAAGGGTAGTATGAGGCATCTATATTGCTATACAGTGTGAAGTATAGACACAGTGCCATTGCATGTAATCATGAGGCATCTCTACTGCTATACAGTGTGGAATACATACACAGTGCATAGCCATGACTGCGTGCATACACAATACATAAATACTGTGGATTGTGACCCACGTCGCTGAGGTGTATACACACTAAACCATGCTGTGTCATGTGTGACAGGTCACCGGAAGACATACGGATGAAACCCCTGCACAACTGCTAACATTTCTTAGCTGCATGGCAACCATGTCCACACATGGCAGACTTGTCAATACACCATGTGCCACATGACATTTATGTACCACACACACGAGGTGCACGGCTGACAGTGATGTCCAACAGCAGCAAGGGAAATGTGTGGCCTGAAGTGGTGTCTGTGTATGTATGTGGAAGCTGTACAGGTGACTACTGTCATGCTGTGACACAGTCATGATGTTCAACACATCTTATGTGGTCAAATTAAGTGACACCTCCACAAGCTGTGCACAGGCTGTTAGGATGTACAGTGTTCCACATCTACTATATAACCATTCAACAAAGGCTATAGTTGGACCATGTGTAGACAATGTGCAACAGGGTGTACACACATACACATCACATCTACTGTGTGTTACTACATGTCTCTGGCCATCCTCCATGGCCATGTGTGAACATGTGTTGGCCAAATGTTTGTGATGGCCATCTATCTCACATGTCTGTGTTGTCCCATATGACATACACCCATAGATGTCAGATATTCCACTGTCCACAGGGTTATGCAGACAAAGTGTTGTATGTTTGGTATGTGGGGTATGTTTTATGGGATAGTGAGACAATGTTGCAGCCAGACCACTACATGTCTGGGACATGTCAGATGGCACATCACAATGTCTGCACTCATTGCAGGGACATATTCCACAATGGTGAATCATGTGGGCTGCCCATATACCAGCTCACTGTGTAGTACTGTTTTCGTACCCCACATATGTTGTTCTGATGTATAGTACATATTCCTACATTGAACAACACCTCCACTGTTGTATGCACAGCTGTATGTATGCACAGCTGTCCACACATCTAGCAATGACAGCTACTGTGGTTTCATGTCGGTGTTTCATTTGGTTTGTATATATTGCACATGGGTAGCCAGTGTGATTGATGAAAGATGCGACCTGTATATCATGACTGGACCATACATTATGTGTACATGTGTTAACTGGCCACATGGCGAATAGATCTGTGCATTCACATGCCTGATACTGATAACTGTCTCACCTGCAATGGCCTGCTGTCTCTGCGGCATGCCAGAGGTACCTGTATAGGGGTGACACAGCAGTTTGATCATTATCCATGACTGTATGACAGCTACAGGGTGCCCTGTGCATGTTAACACATTTGCCAGTACAATAGCATATACTATGGAGTATGCACATGTGTGCATATACAGGATAGTATACTATAGTATGCGGCATGTGTGTAAACATACCTTGCATATGATGTTACATTACATATTGTACAGTGGCACATGCGACTAAATGGGATATAATAGTTATATGTGCAGTAGTGACTTACCAGGCAACTCCAGGCTCGGTGGTTGGGAGACACCCACCTCCACGATGGCAGCTAGAGTTTGTGGATGCTGTTCTGATGGGGTCCCCAGGCTGGCCAGTAGCTCCTTGGTAGGGGTGAGTGGGGGCTGGGTTGGTGGCCCACCACCTGTTCTACCTTGTTCCCTGGCGATTGCATTGGTACGCTGTTTTGCATGTTGGATCAGGTCCGTGCAGTGTCTGCGCACCTGCTGGTAGGTGTGGTTATGGCCACCCACATCATTAACCCTCCTGCGAAGTTCCTGCCACAGGTCATCACACTGCTGGGCATGCTGTGGTGTGGCACATGGCTGAACAATACCTCATAGTTATCCTGGAGGTATGGTATGAGGTCATCATCCTCCAAGCGGCCATATGCCGGCAGTCGTGATTGAGGCATTATCTGGAAGACATAATGATGAAGACAGGTCGCAGCATCTCATAGATGCACAGAGATACAGCAGCACATACATGTGTATTACATTTATTACATATGAACAGTTGCCTTTGCAAATCGTCATGACACTGACATGACTGACATGTTTGTGTCACACACATATAACACCCGATGGAGATTGGATATTATCACCATATATGTGTGTCACCTCATTACATTGCTCATACTCCATGTGAATGCTGTCTTGATGTGGGCATGTATGTTTGCCTGTACTGGTGCTCTTACCTATCAGCACATGCCTGGATGTGTGCACATTAATGCTGTTGACCTTGATGCTGTGTATATGTCACATATCATCACATGCACTGCCTTAACAGACATGAGCAGTGACAATGCAGACATGCAGATCTGTCCAGCATGTGGCGACTCTTGTACTGGGAAGGTGGCTGTCCATGATGTATGTCTTTCAAATCAGGATATGTACGTGTAGCATGTCCAACATCACAGTGTTGCACATGTCTTTATGCAGGGTAGGCAGCATGCTGCATAGTGGAGATGAGGATTGTGAAGGCTGGTTTCACCCATCCAAGCATGGCCAATACCCCTTAAAGGTGATATGTGATCCGATATTGGTCACTTGAGTGCTGAGTATGGCTGTCCGGTGATCTCCATGCTCATGGATGGCACCCTGTCATGACTTGGGTTGCCTCTTATGACTACCTAATAGGCCTGGTGATGTCACTAGCTCAGGGAGGTAAACTGCACAGCACCATCCCTTACACACAGTGTCCATAATGTTGACCACTGCCTAGGTGGTAGTTAATGGGTACACGGTTATTAACATAGCAGTGACAATGCAATAAGCAGCTCTCAGATTGTGCACATATGTCATGCACCTCACCCACAAAGCCCATTCTGTATGTTGTCCACAACACTGAGTCAGCTATTGCTCCTAGGTCAGGGCCATTCACATACTTACATACGCAGATGCCTCCCATTTGTCTGTGTGGTATGGGCTACAATGAAGGGGGAATACAAAACATTAACCCTGTTTTACTATAGCTGCCACTGGTGTGATATGCACATGTCACTCGGACACCTTTTGTAGTGTTGCTTCTGTCAACAGGCCACTGGTAGAACACGCCTGTGACATACGAAGGTACATCTAGTATACTGAGTGTAGGTGAAACACAGTATGGGTGATGATGTCCTATGACCTGTCACAGGTATGCTATGCAGTGTGAATTCATCCGTACTGTCAGCTACATCTGTACTGCAAGAAACATCTACATTGATTAAGGTTCATAGACTTTCAGACCATACTCAGCAGGGTAATAGTGCAGTGCCTCCCATTATGAGTGGCGTCTCCACTTTGTGGGTTATGATAACTGTTGGTGTGCTCCATTCAGTGTTTTCACAGACTGACATGAACCTATGTTTTACATGGAAGTGTATGTGTAGAGCAAACTGTTTTGCCATATGTGTATTATATGACCAGGGATTTGAACAGGTCACATGCAGCCTGAGTGCACCTTGTACCATCATAGTTATGGTTACAGGGGCTCTGTAGTGTTCATGGATATGTGATTGTGTACCTGTTGGGGGGCAAGTGAGTTCATATTATCCAACACCCTATCTGTATTGCTTATTCATGCTCAGCACTCTTCATGAGCTACTAATTACTATAGCACTCAATCCTACTCATTTCCTACAGGTAAACACTGTTTGACCTTACATTTCCAGCTTGCTTACAGTACAACAGCTGTTGTACACACTTACCTCACATATCTTGTGAGAAATGGTTGAGTATACAGGCATGTCCAAGTGTCAATTACCAGTGTTATTGCCTGTCTATATGATGAATATGGGCAACATGAGGCAATATAGCAACTGTCTCATGTACACAGTCAATGCTCACCTCATAACATACGACACTACAGCCTGTGGGAGATGCACATATGTAGCCATGCTGGAGATAATGCTCTCTCCAACCCAGACTGATCCTGACAATCATGTGGGGATGTTAAACATTTGCACCACACCCCACTCATCACATAGTCTCACTAGATCTTCACCACCACAGGCTACACATAGTCAGACTGCAACATTTGTGGAGCCTCTTCATACTACTCTGTGTAGGCAACAGAGGCAGCCCCCATCACCAAACACAACAGCAATTACTTATAGCCCATGGACTTATGTGTTCCCATCAACTACAGCCAATAGGGTATTATAACATACCCAACACACTAGTCATAGGTGACTCTGTAGGCGGTCACACCGATGTCCCACTCAGCAGGCTACACAAGGCGATAGTCACTTTCATCTGGCTGTCAGGTAACAGGATCCGCAACATAACCTATGCACTCAGGTCACTCCTCAACAGGTACAATATGACTATCATTCTCCATGTTAGTGTGAATGTCCTGAGATGTAACTTCCTGGACTACATGTACAGGGACATGCAATAGCTCCCCGATCTTGTAGCCCAGGCAGGTATCGCCCAAGCCCTGAGAAGCATTCTGCATTCATCCAGACTGATACCACTGTACAACGACTGAATGTTTCACTTCAGCAATTGCCTATGCTTCTGGTGTCATTCCAAGGGTATCCAGTATCTGTCTGCTTTGAATGACATGGTTGACAAAACACAATGCTTTGGCACAGATGACCTGCACCTGTCAGCCCTGGGATTATGGATAACATCTAAGGCTCTTGCTGCTCCTATACTGACTGTTTTAGACACATTTCAAATAACATATTCACCACCAGAACAGGTACAGGCAAGCAAAACCTGAGGGTAATGTTACTCAATGCTTGACATCTTCATCTCTAACGCACTCAGGCAAGGCACTCCTTATAATGGACCACTTCGATATCTCTACTGTGACTGGGACCTGCTTCTAGGCTCCGGAGAGCACCCCTGCACTGACAGGCTATTACGCAGACCACACCTTTCAGTCATGTAACCAGGACCGGAACACCCACGGCGGAGGTGTGTCCATATTTCACAAGGATGTACACACCTCCAGGCTGGTTGCTTAGCACAATGCATCAGAGGTAATCCAAGTGCAACTAACTGTGGCCAGAACTGCTATACAAATTGTAGCTTGCTACGGATTCCACACCAAATTCCATGGTTAGCGGCCCTCATTTCTTGGTGTACTGGAAAGTAGGGTTCAAACAGGAACTACTGATGTGAGACTGACACTACCCCACACTTAACTGTGATACCTACTCATGTACCGACACATTAGGCAAACACTTTCGGGGAGTCATAACCTCCAATCGGCTGGATCAACCTATACACACCACCACCAAGGCCAACAATATCCTAGACCTGGACATTACAAACATGTGTGACTGGTGTTCCACACCTGGGGTTATCCCCTCATTGGTCAGTTCCGAACGTATGCTAATCACCCTTGTTATCCACATCCCGGCACCACACCCTTCACGGAAAACACAGTACAGTATTTCTACAAAGCCAACTTCAGGCTTCTTATGACAGCTTTATTAAACGTCATGACACCCGTGCTGAGGGACAATATAGTTACAAACGCTGACATACACAACTGCACTTCATTAGCACTTACACGACTGCATGGATCATGCTATCCCAAACAGAGCCATGACGGTACCCACCATATAATGGACGCCACTCTGGGGATCCACTGCCATGGACATAATGTACGACAGAAGGAGGAGACTATTGCAAAGTAGGGTACAATCTCATGGGTGGGGTAGCTCCCTGGTCAGCCTCAGTAGGAATCTGAGATCCCTTATCACATCCTCCAAAGCTGGCTACATAAACATTACTGCGACACATTCCAAGGACTACCACAAAGTGTTATGGAGGTATGTCACTACTCTCAATGGCAATACCCACATCTGGTCTGACATACAATGGTTAGGCAGGAACATTACAGAACCGACTGATATTGGCAACATCCTGGCAGACAGGTTCAATGCTAACTTTACACCCCTCTCACACCCTAAAGGGCCCAAATCTATACAGGAGCAATGCAGAGTCCCTGCGGTCACAACTACGCAGTTCAAACCTGCACTCTCTAAAGCCTGGAACACAGACTCCATGTGACCATCCAACATCCCAGGCTGCGATTTACACAAACCTCAGAATGACATGGCTCCCCACTTGGGCACCAAATTCACTAATAGCCTTGTATCAGGCATTGTGGACCCTGAATGGCACACAGCAACAGTAATCATACTCCACAAAGGTGGTGCCACAATGGACCAGAGGAACTATTGCCCTATACGCCTGACTAGACTGTTCTGCAAGGCTATGGAGAACATCATCATGGAAGTCATTCACAGAGACATTGGTGGCCTCCAAACCTTTGATACCACCCAGGTTGGATTTGTTAGGGCCAGGCCATGGCTCCTACACCTAGTGGAGTCCTTTGAGACAGTTACCAAGGTAGTAGATGATGGTAAGGAGGTCCACACAGCCTAGCTTGTCCTCTCATTGGCTTTCAACACCGTTCCCCATTCTGGTATTGTCAATATACACATCCACCTGCACAGCGACCCCTACGTCTCAAGATGTTATGCAAAGTGGCTCACGGACAGGACACACACAGTGAGGGTAGCATACTGTAGTTCTTACTGTACATCAGTTACATTTGGCGTACCCCAGTCTTCAGTCATAGGGCCCCTCATGTTCGGTATATGCTTCCCTGAGGTACAGGCTAGCACAGAAGGACTTCCCCTGAATAGGTTTCCAGATGACTGCAAACTAGGAGCCATGATTGATTCACCAGCTGATACAGACACCCTCCATAAGTGTGTCACTGTGACGGATACCTGGTGTCGGTAACATGGCCTCAAGTGGCATGCCACAAGGTGTATAGACATCCCCTTTGGATTACACCAATAACCCACCTACTATCACATAGGTGGTAGTCCCCTACATACATAAGACATTATAAGGGATCTTATTACACACATAGATAGCACCTGCTCCTTTGATAACCATATTGCCAGGGTGGTGTGGATATCCTTCTACGTGGCCACCCTAATCTGTAATGGGTTTGAAGCCGGAACAAAGGCAGCCATTGTACCTCTATACTCCTGACTTATGAAACATGTTCAAGGGTACAACACCCCATTTGGGGTGTACCTTATGGAAAAGCAATGGCTTTAAATACCACAACATTAACACACCAAAAGGATTACTCACCTCCGAAGGATGACATATGCAGCACAGCTACAGAAACCCCAACTGTACTCATTTGCATACTGCATACTCAGAGGTGACCTCTGCTGAACATACAAGGCCCATGTCCACAACAATATTGATGGATATGCTCCACATAAGCAACATAAACAAAAGCCACTGAGAGCAACATGCTATGGGATATGTACCCAAATGCAACGGTGATTAGGACGTGCTGGAGGGATACATTCCTGAACCAGACACTCACCATGCTTTGGAACATAATTCCTATGTACATCAGGCAGGGACCCTCACTAGCACTTTTCATGAGATACCTCGATGGGTGGATGGGGAACAGACATGTACGCCAGGGATCACTGCAGTGGCTGTACTGTACACAGGTGCAGGAAACAAATGGCTCTGCTATTCACAGGCACAGGACACTAACCTAGGGTGGTGCCACCAGTGAAAACACTGTAGTTGGGCTTACAAATGGACTTGGCCAGAGAGCATAGTACCTAACTATGAACCTGTGAAGCTATTACATGTCCTTTGTGCATAGATAATTGAGTAGCTCTTCCATTTCAATTAGCTATCATGCTGTTACACTGTCTGGTGACTACAAGCCATATGTATCCTGTTATTGTGTATTGTACATTCCAATAGACATACCTTATGTTTGCATAATATAACAGTAATGCTATGTAAAATATTTGACATATCTACCAACAATACTGTACATTTCACATTTTTGAAACAATATCCCATAATGCAAAGCATAATTGCACAGCAGGACCACCTTAGGCATGTTATTATTGTTATACGCCCATACATATGCCTACTGTTACAGTATATCAACATATACTATCCCCTGTTATGGCACGTACTTGTTGGACAAACCTTACCACCGACAGCGGCTGGAGTGGAATTGTTATGTTTAAAGCCCTTATGTAGCATCCCTTGTGGTGTATGAGGTGTTTACCTTGTGGCCCACAGCAGTACACACAATTTCTATAAGCGTTTCTATGCTCAACAAGACATCACTACATAATACCTTTTCCCACTGTAGGCATTGTGTACACTTTCATTAATACAGAACAAGCACTACATACACTAACATACTGAGTGTTCTACATACCTTCTTAGTGGTCCGAGTTTACGATAATATCTGTGTTACTCCTTTCCTGTTTGAATGGTTCTATGGTATGAGCATACAGTTTGAATGTATGGCAAGCCATCATTTTATATGTAGATACCTGTAACATGTGGTATCCTGCCAATTATTACATGCACATCAGCTGTGTAGCTACTCTATTGGCCAATTACACGGCAACAGTGGGGTATAATTGAATACTCCACTTGGGTATTGTCCTTTTGCCCTACCTTCGAGGGAGACGGTCTGGATGTGTTTTATTGTGATGAATTGCAACTGCTATATGGAGAGACACAGATATTTTGAATTCATGTCCCCCGTGGATTGTGTGTGACAGCTAGAGTATGTAGTTCTACATGTGAGTGTAGCTGTTATCTCAACCGTCTGATACGAGACTATTGCAAACAAAACCTGTAGCATTGGCGTCTGTTCCATTGTACAACAGCAACGATTTCACATGGTGCCATTACAAGTGTGTCTCTCACAAGGTATGTTAACACTTCTGCAGATGTCATTGAGTGAGTGGATGTTTGTGATGTTATTAGTCTGTACTGCAATTGTTTCGGGTGTGAGGGAGATGTAGGTGGGTGTACATAGCAGATAAAGATTTGTGGGGACTGCATTTATACAAATTCCATATGTGTGTGGGGGCTCTTTCCCTAATTGAAGCCCTATCATTTAGTAGACTAATGCTATGGTTATTGCAGGCTTATTCATTAAGCCATTGTTAATTGGTTCCTATATAGCAAGCAGGTGATGTTGATCCTTCAATCCCTCCGGAAATACATCGATATGTAATGAAATGTTGCTACATGAAAGCTGTCTCGTGTATTTCTGTCACAGATATTTGCACTCATTGCAGTTGTGTTGGTGACTGAACCTCTTTGGCTTGTGTTGCCACCTTTTCAAATGGCCATAGTGGGACATTTGCAGGACACACATTGGGGTTTAGAGGCTGACACATACCCACTGTCAGTACAAAGGATAGAACTTACTTTTGTCCTAAATAGAACCTTATTCTTGTAGCACTTGTAGCTTATAATGTTTCTTGCAACATTTACGTATTTTAGATACAGGAATAACTATTTAATGCAACTATTACATAATATATGGGACATAATTAAGTCCTACAATCTCAGGACATTTGCCCTTTTTAATATTTTTTGTCAGGACACAACTGCCCAAAGAGGGACTGTCCCTCTCAAAGTGGGACAGGTGCTAACCATATGCCTAAGGCCGGCTATGACCACACCTACTGTAATTATCTACCTCAGAGTTAGGATGAACAGACACACAATGCAAACACACACACAATGCAAACACACACACACACACACACACACACACACACACACACACACACACACACACACACACACACACACATTACAGTCCCATGGAAACACACACCGCACTCTCAACACACACTTACACACACTACAGCAATCAGAAACACACTTAAACACAGTACCTACCTGGACCGCAGCACCAGCAGCAATAACTAAATGTCCCTTAACATCGTGATAATAGTACTCTTGGTTCTACTGTTCCGGTACTGTGGTCTTTCGGTCTTTAAGCCTCGTGATTACGCATGCCGGTATGTAAAGCATTTGGTAGTTGGCAGTATCCTATTTATTTGTACCTCCTTGGTTGTGTACATGTCGTTAACCTGTCTATATATTTGCAGATATATGTATATCCGTATATATCGACATACATCTCTCTATCACCCTTTCTATCCCTATTTTATATATATATATATATATATATATATATATATATATATATATATATAGACAGAGAGAGAGAGAGTGAACACACCTTTCGTTGGGTACATGGCGGTGTATACCATTTCCTGAACTCCGCCCTTTTGTGTTTTAACCTGTCACAATACACACCTGCCATTGGTACATCTCGGGTAGCTTAGTGGTAGGTGATTGTGTACATGGTTGTGCATTCTACTCCTGGCAGTGGTCATTTTACCTCTCAGAGCAGGCACTATTAGTACACCGTCAGGGGTGAATAATGCTGGTGTCACCTGTTCTGGACATCTTCGACCATGATCTGCACGGAATTCAGCAAAGCTTAGACCTATTTTGCGCATATCCGTGTAATCATGTTTAAATGACGCTTACCGTCACTTGGCGCCACATAAACCCGCTAACATGTGCTTAAACATGCTCTAATGACCTGCATACAACATCCATTATTTGTGCTATCGGGATTACGTAACGGACCTTGCAGGACTTGAAACCGGGAACATGCACGACACAGTCAGTGGCTTTACCACTTGGTCATCTGGGATTTGTACAAGTGTTATGGTGTTTTGTATGTGGACTGTACTACGGCTGTTCCTCCATACTGCAATCAAATGTGTAACTCAGTTAGTTTACATATGGATGATGTCTATTAATGGTATGTCCAAGTGATTTTTAATGGATGTGCTCCAGCATTGGGAATCTATGTCACAGTGAACCGCACACTGTAATGTGCTACACCTTGACACAACCATAACTGGAGAATGCTGGGGTGGCAGATACCTGTCATGGGTACTCCCCATGCTTTGGCACTACATCCCTGATTACATTATATGGAGGCCCTCATTAACACACCAGGGAATCCATGCAGAGTAGGTGGGGAACAGTGGTTACACACCTGGATCCCACAATTGGCTCTGCTCCACAGAGGGACAGTTAGTTAATCGATGGGGTGGCGACAGCAGACACATTTTGCCTAGGCTGATGAATGGCCTCTGACAATTGGACATGTACCTACCGATGTACCTAGGAACCTATACATACAGTATCAACATATGCTGTTAGCTTCGTTTACTGTTCAGGTGTTGACTTTCCTTGTTCCAATAGCTGTTGTGTGTGCAATAGTTGAGGGCTGCCTATGTAGGATTCACACAGTAGGCCACCTATACATTACAATTTACAGGTGGTCGTGTGTGTGCACCATCCATTTTACTGTGTGTGCAGATGGAGAAGTGTGTCAGTCCGTAGGGGCCTACACTGTCAGTGTATGTGCTATACATTCCCTCTTTGCAAAGGCATGGGCATATTGGGCACACCTCCGTCTGCCTACTGGGGCTGGCACAGGGTGTTCATGGTCTGAATCCCTCTGTGCCTGTGATGGCCTTGGCAATTGAGGTGGGCTGTGAGGGCCTTCACCATTATGTCCCTGCTACAGCTGTTTCCACAGGATCATATTATGTAGCATGGCACATACTATAAAGATGTGGGCACACATGCCTGGAGAGTACTGCAAGGCTCCACCAGATATGTCCAAGCAATGGGACCGTGATTTCAGCATCCCAAACACATGCTCTATGATGATTCTGGTTTGTGCGTGTACCTCATTATGGTGTTCTTGCATGGGTGTGTGTGCATTTCTGATGGGAGTCATCATCCACGGCTCCAGTGCATAGCCAGCATCCCCCACAAGGTGGCCATATGGGATGACCCCCTGACAAATACCTGATACAGCTGTGAGGCATGCCAGATGTGGGAGTCATGGTAGCTTCTAGGGCTGCCAGCACACACATCCGTGATAATTCCCAGGGCATTGCACATGACCTGGGCAGTTGATGGAGTGGTATCCCTTGCGGTTTATGTAGTGCCTACCATGCTCACTGGGTGGTGACTTGATATGTATGTGCGTGCAGTCTATTGCACCCAGTACCTCCGGGTAGTGTGCCACATGGTGGAAGAGACGCATATTGCTGGCCAACTCCTCCTGAGTTTGGGGGAAGTATATATGCTCATTGGCATGTGGTAACATGGCATCCAGGAACTGGTGGAGTACCCTGGATGCTGATACCTGTGAGATCCCCATGATATCTCCCGTTGGCCTTTGAAAGGTACCTGTGGCTAGTATTCCCAAGGATACACATACCTTCGTGCCCACTGGGATGGGTTCCCCTCTGTTGTTTCTGGATCTCAGGCATGGCTCAACTATTTGCTGTATGATGTCCCTGTCCACCCTGTAACGCTCTACTATCTCCAGATCATGTAGCCCCTGGTAGGTTACCCTTGGTCTGAACACTCTTCTCCTCCTCTGGGGCCTGAGGTGGTTGTTAGCATTATCCTCCACAACACCTTCAGTCTCCAACACATGGTGATGAATCACAGCTATGGCAGCTCCCAACAAGTACATTGTAAAAGTTCCCCGTCTGTTTACACAGATGGTACAGTGTTTGGGAATACACAAGTGTATGTGAGGTGCCTTCACACTTTATACTATTCTGCTTTGAACACTGATGATGTCATAGGGTGTGTATGTACAATCAGAGCTGCAAGGTATCTTATGTGTTTTACCACAGGTACTGCTATTGTGGTGCCTTTGGTGTTGAATTACATTTAGCTGCCATGGATTACCTCTTGCCCTTGCCTTAACATTTCTTAACGATTCCCCTCCCATTGTCTGGCATGCATCCAGCAGCCTGCTTTCTTGTTTTGTACTTTCCTGAACCAGGATTGTCTTGCGAAATGTGTTCTATAGCTGATCTACTGCAGGTTTGCTTTGCTCTGCGGTTACAGTTCTCTTTTCTTTGCAATCCGACACCTCCCCTATCCTGTTCTGCAGGTTGCTGCTAGCAGCCTTGTTAGCTGCTGTCAATGGCCCACTGTGAGTTAATAGGTGTTAATTGCTCAGTTGTACTCCAATTACCCTACTGCACCATTTCCTTATTGTCTTCCCCTAAACTTCCTTTTTGAGCTGTGGTGCGCGGCACGTGCATCCGCTTACTGGGTTTCAGGTACATTTTCATCCATGTACACATGTGCTTTCGGGCACTATGTGTGCTCTCAGCTAAGCAAAGCTATACCTACATCCACGCCCCTGTCCTGCGGCTTTGCTTAGCAATGGGCAGCCTGGATTTGCATTGCTCCAATGTGCTTACAGCTGCGGTGGCACACCCCATTGCTGATGCCATGTATTCCTCCAGACCACTCCTCAGTGTTGTAGCGCTGCGCCGTATGGTACATCCTTAGGCCGGCGGGACATTTGCGATTCACTATTACTTGCCTCATTTGCATGGCATTGACTACTAATTCATAGTTACCGCGCCAAACACTGTCAATGACCCTTAGCAACCCTTGCAGCTTGGTTGTGGTGTAGCATGCATACCATTGAATATTATGGTGAAATCATGAATTGTGTTACATTGCAATTTTATGACATTTGTATATATTTTCCTTGTGTTCCCATTTCCGCACACATGCCCTGCGGTTGTACTTTGCGTTACTGTGACCATGACATTAAATGTTATTTTTTATGTGTTGTGCATCTTTTCTTATGCCATTGGCTGTATATTTAGCCATTGGCATATGTTAACTTTGTAATACATGAGTCTGGTCCGCTTTCATGGCTTCGATGTTCTGTTTGGCAAAATGTTAACCATTTTTTTTTGGTTTACATTTCTGTAGGCTTACGCTATGCCTACACCACTTCATGAATCACTATGTACCTTCATTTGCATGCTGCAGTACTGCGCATGGGGTGATTAGCATACCTGAGCCGAGAGCTGCACAGATCTGGCGTACGCTGGTAGTGCACGTATTATTTGATCTTACCTGAATGGCTCGGCGGACATATTTTGTATTATACCGCCTATACTATGCCTGCACCTGGCGCAAGCTTCTTGAATCCCGGTGATAAAGAATAATGAGATAATCCCCCCAGGATACAATATACTCAGGCATGACAGACAAAACAAGCGAGCAAGTGGTGTAGCAATCATCTACAAAAAGTCCCTAACCATAATGTTCCTCCTAATGGAAATACCCAAATTTAACAATGCTGAACTTCTAATAACACTCCTAAAATCAACAGTGAGAAAATTATACGTTTAACAACAATTTGCATACTACCAGGAAATAACACTGACATTGCTGAAAATATCCTGTAATGGATATCCCAACAAATTAACCATTTAACTATAATACTTGGAGACTTAACATAGACCTGCAAATCATAAATTCCACTACTCCCAATGAATCCATAAATTTGTACAACTTCAAACAATTAATAACTGTAACCACTAACATCAATGAAATTTCAGGGAGATAATCAAATATAAAATACAACCAATTTTACCAAAGATATTTTCAATGAAACACTAAATATAACTGGAATGTACTTAGAACAACGCTGCTAGATACTGCTGTAGAACACTTTAGTAATGTATTCTTACAGACCTTAAATAATATAGCACCAGTATATAATAAAAGAGTAAAGTCCAACCCCACACCATAGCTGACAAAAGAAACAAAAAAAAAATCATGACGAAAAAGGATAAAGCCTGGATAAACTGGTATAAAAATAGAACTCAAAATGCCTTCCATTAGTTTAGATACCTTAGAACCTTGAAAAACTCCTTGTCAAATAGGATAAGCAAAGATACTATATCATCCTACAAGACAAACATAAAAACAACCTAAAACATTTTTAGTCATCACTAAATAAACTACTCCTCCCCGGGCAAGAGCACCACTTCCTCTCAAAAAACAAACAGAAACTATGACAGACTCTATCCTCACACAGTTTAATTTCTTATTTATACAATCAATATTATCTCTGTTAGACACTAATACACCTGCCCCTCTCTCTACCCCTGTCCAATCAAAACCAACCACAGGTGTTCAATTTTAGTCTAGAACCCACTTCACTCATAATGAAGTTGTTCCTTAAACTATATTTTTTTTCCATAACTGTAGACCAGCTCCAATCAGGCTACCTTAAAATGGCTACAGAAGTCATAGCCTTCCCTGTTTCCATACTAATTAAAATGTCCATAGTAGAAAGATACATTCCATCACTGTGGAAAAAATCCTACATCATACCACCGTATAAAGGCGGCACATCTACAGAGTTTAATAACTACAGACCAATAGCGATTCTTTCCCCTTCTTCAAAATATTAGAGAAATGCATCAATATGCAGCTGATGCAATACCTAACCTCAAATAACCTGCTCTCAGAAACACAACATGGCTTTAGACCCCAGCACAGCACCACTACACTACATTTTACCAGTGTAATAAACCAACATAGAAACCACGGTCTGCTTGTGTCCACCATGTTCTTAGACCTGTCAAAGGCATTTGATACTGTCTCACACTAGCAACTGCTTATTAAGGTTTCCTTAATAGGACTTTCACAATACTCTTTGTTATGGTTTATTAGTTACCTATCGGGAAGGCAAACCTACTCATTCTTTCAACCAGTTACTACAGGTGTTCCGCAGGGCTCTATCCTGAGTCCTCTACTATTTAATGTATTTATTAATGATCTCCACATCTTCACTCATCATGCTAGTTTAGTTCAGTATGCAGATGACTCAACATTAATATGTGTTGCCTCAACAATAAATAAGCTCCAAGACATCACCCAAAAATCTTTCTTCTCTGTAGAATCCTGGGTCAAAGAATCAAACCACCTACTCAACCCCAAGAAAACTAAGTTAATGCTTTTTGCTTCATAAACTTGCCAAAATCAAAAGCAATCTTGTACCATAAAGTCAGCAAATAATACTGTCATTGAAACTGTAACTCACAGTAAACTTCTAGGCATTATAATAGTTAATCTCAAATATGATCACCATATACTGCACACCATTAAATCTATGCACCAGAAACTAGGCTCCCTTTATAGGATCAATTGATTCCTTACAGATACTGCAAGAAAAACTCTAGCCACCACCTTCTTATTGCCAACTCTCTTTAATGCCACTCCTATCCTAACAAATGTAAGCAATACTTGAAGAAAGAAACCTGCCTCCTGCTACAATAAAAAAGTTAAATTTGCCAGCAATCTCCTTCAGAGGACCCACCATTGTTATAGCTTAAATCAATTAAACTGGCTTGAACTGCACAACTACCTAACATATTCACAACTAAATACATCATACAAAGTCATATATCATCCAGACAAAATGCCCTTTGCTACAAAATATATTAAGGCCCTACTGTCCAGTAAGGGACAAATTTTTACTACTCACAAATAAGTCAAATAATGTTCCAGGAGACTTGCTCTACTCCTAATACATTGCTAAACTCTGGAATAGTATCACCACATGAGTAAAACTCTTAGACAAACTCAGTAGTTTTAAAGCAATTCTTAAACAATATCTTAACCAGTCCTCATCCTGCACATGTTCATCACCAGGTTAAGACTTTGTGCTCACCGTACAATACTCACCAAATACTCTCCTGAAGAAGAATACTCTCAACCTCTCACTGAAATGACAAAAAAAATTTTTGTACATAACTACCACCTTTACAATCCATAAGTTGCATGTGGACTTTTTCTTTAGTAACTTCTATGTCTGTAAAATCTTAGAATATATAAATCTAGCTGCTGTATGTGCATAAATGTAAATAGAAATGTAACTACTCTGTGTTTAACTGGAACTAAGTACCCCGGGCCTCCACTGAAAATGAGTATTTCCCAGTCAGACGTTTCTAGTAAACAAAGACAAACAAACAAATAAATAAATAAACTGAAAAGGAAATTGTGCAGTTGGTGTTTTTTTTTGTTTTTATTATGGGGTTCAAAAATAAACCCAGGTGTGTTGTATATGAGTGAAGATGCAGGGATTTGGGGTTGCTAAATCCAGTTGCTTATTCTCCTTCTTTGAACTTTTATAGAGTATTAATGTGAGTATAGTAAGAGAATGAGAAGTTAATAGTGAGAATGTTTAAATATAAGTACAATGTTATAGGAGATGATAAGCATAAGAAAAAGAGAAAAAGAATATGTAATGAAGATATTAACAATTATCAAGAAAAGAATACTAACATGCTTGATATAGAAAAAGCTAGAAGGATGTGGTATAATAATGGGAAGTAACAATATTATTATGTAAATCCATGGGAAATTTACCAGAAGAAGTGAATAAGACTGTGAAGATTGGGTGAAGATAGATGAAGGCTGCCAGCCTAGCCATATAGAATTTTGGAGATAATTCTGTCATCTGTAAATACTAATGTAAACCACAGGCGTGTTGTCTTAAATGGTAAAAATAGTGTTACATGTGGAAATGGAAAAAAAATGTAACAACAGTGCACTCTGCTGGCAGAAAGCTGACCAAGTAAAGCATGATGTGACCCTTTGATCTAAACACGGTGCTGAAATGTCTAAATGAAGACATTCTTTCTATTGTTTTAACCAAGAGTTAAATTGCTAGATTTAAACATGCAAATGTATTTTTATTGCTCTGCTTCCTGACCGGCTGCAGCATAACAAAAGGAGATGTTAAGGATGTAAATGTAGTTTGAAGTGAAGTCATGAAGTGTGAAGAATGATGTAATGTGAACCAGGAATGTGATTTTAAAAACAGAGAGAATCAGAGAGCATTAAGCATTTTTGTCTTGACCATCCAACTCATCTGCATTCTGCCCTTGCTCTATAAGTAAGTTTATCTTAGACTTGTGTTTTCTCTTATAAATAGCTAGAAACTAGAAAGTTTAGACTGTTTTTCTGTGATGTCAGAACTGTACTACTGAATTAGTTTAAGTATTTCTCTGTGATCTCTGAACTCTTGACTAGCACTGTATAGTAAAAAGTATTGTCTTGTGTTTTTATTATTTATTATTAAATATTTTAAACCTTTCAACTGTGGCTGTTTTATCTAGAATTAATTTAAGCTCTAGAGTACATTGCATGTATATAGTGATACTGTAACAAGTCACTTTAATAAGCCTTGACTGTTCAGTTACACTTAACAATTGGATAATAATATTGCACAGTAATAATTGGACACCCTTTTAAGGGCCTTTGAGTAGCTGATAAATATTAGCTGGGTGGTGGCAGTGATTTGTACCATACAGTCTGGGTAAAAGGGGCATAGCTGGAGAACCTGTGCCAATTTTCCCTAGGAGTGTCTGTGTGGTTGTATAAATCTCTTATATCAAAGTGTGTGTGTCAGCTACTTGGGCAGGGACACGAAACACTGGTTGGACAGAGAGGGTGCTGGAGGTTTTAGCTTGCCCAGCTGAGATCTGGACCCTATAACTGTGCCAGTAGGGAGTCTTATTAGGTACCTGTAGAGCAAGGGAGTGACCAGCCCCAGACTGACTGTGATCTCTGTGTGCTCTTAAGGGAAATTGCACTTTACTGTGTGTATTTGTTATCCTTTCCTCCTATTTGAGATGCCCCTCACTGGTGTTAGTGGTGAGGACTGAGGCTCCATGAATGCTGGGCCAGGGCACAGGCGTCACAAACACCATTAAAGTAAGGAAAAAGGGATGTACCAAGATAGTAGAGTGCCATTATTTCCTGTGGAGACTGGTAATAAATAAGCTACCAGTAAAGGGGGAATGTACCATATAAAAAAAATGTTGAAAGAGTTTGTTTTCTTTTGTGGGAAGAGACAACATAACAAATTTTTTGAAATGTAAAAGAGTACTGAAACCCTGGAAAAATCTGTGTGAAGAAAAATGTTGTGAGAATATTAATGGCATAAACAATTAGATATGAATATGATTATGTATGTTTATTATAAGAACAAGATGAAAGAATATGTGAGAAGGGTACATGAGAATTTATTTTATATAATATGGGTTATTTGGAATGAAAGACTGAATAAAATCTTCTTTAATGGGAAATTAATTTTGAAAGATATATTGCAAAAATTAGATTATGGTTGTGGAAGAAAGGGTGTGGGTCAGTTATGGAAGAATAACAACAGGGGTTTTTTAAGAAAATGATAAATAGTAAAAAAATAGAAATGTGTATATATGTGCCTGTAAATATGCACTTTTTTAAAAATGTAAATATGTAAATGCTTTTTGTGTTGTGTTAAATAAAGCACACCTACTCTTTCAATAGGTGCTATGGGGTCTTTTATATCCACCTGAGCTATCACTAGCTCAAGGAGATGGTACCTCAGTTTAATATCTCATCCAGGGAATGATACACTCAAAAGTGAAACACCCCACTTATGCTGCACTGCAGTGTCATCAATCAATCTACCTGGTGTGGAATCAAACCCACAACCTTTTGCACCAATGGCAAGAGTGAAATTTTGGGCATAAGACAAAACAACACAGGGTAGTTACATTTCTATTTACCTTTCTCAAGGGCTATGGCTGACTTAATATCAAAGGTCTGCTTAAAGTGGCACTGAGGATATCTCATAATTGAACTAAAGACATGGACATTTTTCTGCAGTAAAATTCTACTCATGTCATGTATCACAGGCTGAAGGTAAAGCATTTCCTCATTCTAGGTTTTCCAGAATTGGGTGCCCCTGTGTTTCAAACTGTGGGTGGCAGACATGGCATAAGTGCAAATGCTGAAGACGTGCAGGTGTGGTGTCATGAACAGAGTAACTCAAGGGAAATTATTAAAATGCAGGAATGTTAATGACTTGTTAAGGTCAGGCAAAATCATAGACTTTGCAATATATCAGAAGCCTGATTATTATATTAAAATTATAATGGCATTAAGAAATGTGTGTGTATCTGTGTTTTCATGGACAAATAGGTACCCACATTCCCTAAATCCTCATCTCATATCATAAAGTAGAGAAATCTAGAGACAGGTAAGCTCTTAAGGCAATGTTGAGCACTGGTTTCTGTGCTACAAAGAGTGCAGTGAAAACTACCTACTAGAAAAGGATTATCTTCCAAAATGTGTCTCAGGGATGAAATACCTTTGTCCTTCAGGCTCTTCCATTCCAGGATATAAACAGAATGAGGCCAGGGTGGCTCATCAAAGGTAATTTCATTTCACCACATCCAGCATACCCTTCCTATTGTAGTATATGCCCAACCCAACATAAATAAGATGGTCGGATAGTATATAATGCAAGTACTCATCTGTTCTTAACCAAAGGGTGTGAGGCCACTGCCAAAAGTCACTCACCATTCTTTCTTAATGTGCTGAATGCCGCATGGCTTACATAGGATCTTCAGAGGATCAGGAGATCTACTGTATTGAGACATATTCCGGAAAAAAATACTAGAATATTTTGCAGGTCTGTGATATCAGATGATCTTCACTAATACAATTTTCATCAGATATAATGCTGAAAGAAATTTCTTACAGTGTTAAAAGAGATAGAGCCATCCTCTACTTCCATAAGAAACTTCGTCCAAACCCATAAAGATGGCAATAACTTTTAGTTCTACATCATGGGATCTATGCTCAAAGGCACAACACACTCTATGTGCTGTAGATTCACAAGTAAAGTGCATCAGGGATGTAAACAGGGCTATTCTTGTTATTGAATAACCAGCAAATTGTAACACATTCTGTAAAGGAATGTAGTCAGTTTCTTCCTATACTCCTGACTTATGCCTCCAGTATTACCCACCTTGGATTAGGACTGCATTGAGAAAGTGGAAACAAGGATTGGAACTAGCAGCTTTGACTGTAACATAGTTCGTC
This sequence comes from Protopterus annectens, assembly GCF_019279795.1. Taxonomy (NCBI): domain Eukaryota; kingdom Metazoa; phylum Chordata; order Ceratodontiformes; family Protopteridae; genus Protopterus; species Protopterus annectens. Next base: position 1,028,930,816 of record NC_056725.1, read on the forward strand.
CTGAGTATCAGTACGTTTTGTATACTTTAGGCCCTCTCTGGGCATGATGACAATGAGCTGAGAGGATGAGTAGGTAATAAGTCATGGCTTGTGAGGACATGTCCACTCTGAATCCTAGGGAAGCTTCACCTCCTTGGATGTCCCATATATCCAACTTGACAACCACTCCAAGCCTCTGCCTAGATCAGGGTTAATGAATGCTCTGCCTCTGTCACCATAGTCTCCCCCCGTAACTGTTTCTTGTTCTACATTCAGATTTGCTAGGAGGTATTTGATGTGACCCAGTGCCCCATTTCATTAAGAACTTGCCACATATTGTTATGGTCTATATAGTCAAATGCTTTAGAGTAGTTAATAAAACAGAAGTAAATATTTTTCTGGAACTCCTTTGCTTTCTCCATTATCCAGTGAATGTTGACAATTTGACACCTGATGTTTCTGCCCCTTCTTTAAATCAGGTTGTACACATGCCAGTTTTTTTCCCATATATTACTAGACTCTAGCATGCAGGACCTTGAGCATTACCTTTCTAGCAAGGGAATCAAGTGCAGTTGGTAGTAACATTTAATATTGCCCTTTTTTGGACTCGAATATAAATTGTCATTTTTCAGTCTAATGGTTCACTGCCATTTTTTCCAAATTTTCTGGCAAATTCCACGTAGAATAGTGACCAAATCATATAGCCACCTATTATAAGTGTGTGATTTATTTTTCTGGATAATAGATTCAAAATGAGACTTCAGCCTGCACTACACCACGCTTGCCTACATACTGAGAATTTGACAGGAATGCAAAGATCATATTTTTTATAATACATCAAATAAACAAACTTCTATTTTCTCTGCAAGTGTACTAAATAGAAGTCATATGCCAGTGAACAATTTGTTCGTACTAATGCTAGTATCAACATTAAACATCATCCAACATATTGCCCTGTTCCCTTCCTGAGATATGGACCAAAATATGAAATTATCATAACTTTCAAATCTGAAACATAAGAAAAGCATGATGTTTCCCCAGTAATACTAGATAGATAGATATAAGTGGCCTGACTTCTTTTCTAGACTAAGAATGATATTTCAGCTATCATGCTGCCATGTTCCCTTACATAGATATTCACAAAATATGGAAAATATAACAGTATCCATATCTGAAACATATATAAACAATTATATCTGTCCAGGTCTGATGGAGACCATACATTGGCCCTAATTTCTCTGGACTGATGCAGTCTTCTAAAAGGTACCTTGTTGTTTAAGTTGCCATGCAGTTTACAAATATATTGACAAAAATATGAAAAATGTCATAATTTTAATAGTCCAAAACTTAAATAAACTGCTATATTGCTGAAGATTTGCTAGACAGAGATCATGTTTATAGGATCATAGATACTTACTAAACTGTTGATCTAAAAGGATCTTAAGAAGCCTAGTGTTACATTCCCATGGCAGTTTTTAGCTCTTATAGTTTGTATATGAATAACCCAGAGATGGGCCAAACAAGGATATGTTGGGACATTTATGTTTTCCTTATTCATGAGGTGCAGGAGTACTAAACCAGAGGTGAACTTATGGTTACCCATCCATTCATCCAAGAGACATTTTACCCTTAGGAATACAGTGTATCTATTGCTGTGCACAAAACAATAATCAGAGATGCTGTTCAATATTTGATTAAGCCTATAAACATGCTTAAGGTTACCAAGGTATCAGATTAATATTATCTTGATGTTCGAAATAAAAAGCAAATTTAACAACAAAACATTTAAAGATAGTTGCTACCACTTGAATAGTCTAATTTTTAAGTAATGTTTTAAAAGAGTTAATCTTTTAAAGGATACTACTAACTTTTGTTAAATAATTTGTTGCTAAATAATTTGACTCTGAAAAGTTCATCTGTATCTTTAATTTTAGCCCTACCAGTTGTCACAATATATAACCTGTGGGTTTACTATCAAAATCATGAAAAACCTATTGACAAATCGTCACATCTCTGAACCACAACATCGAGAACTGTCATGCCAACTGCTCTGCCTGTTGAAATATTCGAAAGACAGGAATCGACATTCAGCATTATTTTCACCCGTCACTATCCAGTAAAAACACTATTCACACACAATACACATTTATATTGCCCCCCTGCATCCCCATAGCCCCCACACCCCCTGCTAATTATATATTCTTACTCCAATATCGCACTACAGTGAAAAAAATTTTACTTTTCCGAGTTCCCATTGTAGTGTGAACCAAGTGTAAACAGCGAAACTCAGAACCGTGAATGCAAGCTATGTGTCAACATTTCGGAGTCAACAGGATTTTCACTCTCAGTTTTAAACATTTTCACCTTTACCCTTGACCTTCTGAATGAAAGTAAGGTGAGTTTCAGAAATTTGATAGCAAACCTAACCTGTAATGTGACAATTGCTCTTATTGGAAAAATTGTGAATCCACACCAAAGTAGTAGGACTCCATTTAGGAATTATGCTTCAGAAACAAACAATGCAAATGGATATAAACAGACTGGCACAACAATCTATAGTATGCTTACAGTGTGCATATACACTCAAATGCATGTGTGTTTTGTGGAGACAGTCAATGTGAGGGGGGGGGAGAGACACAGATACATGCAGATTTAATTGCTGTACCTAATTTGTTATGGTTTTAATGTTTTCAGCAATTTGCAAGTAGAGAAAGAGCAATAGATATACAAATAAATACGGACAGACATTTATAAATGCTAGATAGACAGACAAACAGACATTTATTGTTGTATAAATCATGTCAGTTTGAGCAGAACAGAATACTGCAAACTCAGAAAACATTAATTTCACTTTTATTTTTAGCATATCAGTGATCTGGTGTAAGAAACAACACTGAAAAAGCTTGAAATACAGACCACGCAGATTATGTGAGCACACCCGTAAAAAAATCTTCTTTGAAAAACTATATTTTATGGTTAACTTTCTGTAGAATAAGTGTGAACCATTCTATTTAAAGAAGTATACTATACAATCCCAGCAGAATATACTACAATCACATACAGCCATATCCACAAAATTATAATAGCAAGGTGTAGGCACTTATGATCAGATTGCAGTAATTTTCATCCTTTCAAATTGCACTTCACAATCAAAAGCCACTAAAGTATTTGAGCTAAGCACCTATTTACTTACTAAGATAATCAAAAGTGCTTTAAATCAGATATTCTGAGGGTGAGTACCCATCTGGAGGTTATTTTTAAATGCTGAGGCTATAATAGAAATGATAATGACTAGAAACTGATAATAGATTGAGCAAGATAATTTTAAGTGCATGGAGTATTTTTTCTTTTCTGATACGTTGTGACTATGTAGTTGAATGTATTGCTCTCTTACTTTTTCTTTATTTCAGTATAATTAACACCATGTAAACTGAAACAAAAAAAGGGAAAAATGTAAAAATGAGAGCAAGTAATCAGATAAGCATTTACTGTATGCAAAAACCTACAGTCATTTGTATACAGTGACCATGTGAGCAAATGTGTGATTTTCTTTCTTTTGTCTTTAGAATCAATAACTGCATTAGCAATAAATAATGTATTTCCATCATATACACAATAATTGCATATTTTCATTCCATCACATCCAGTTACTTAGGAATTATATACAATATTTCAGTATTCCAGTTGACTTTACAATATAAGCAAATTATGTGACTGACACATGCCAAAGTGCAGGTAAACATAAATAATTTATTTTAATTTGCAATGTTTGACCTATGTGCTCATCATTCAGGCATGTGTTACTAGCATAAAGCATACAGATTAACCTGCAACCTAAATTAATATATGGATGTAACTCAGTATTATGTGTATGGTCTGTCTTGTATAGCTTTGATAACTGTTAAAACTGTTAGAATCTCATTTATACTCATTCAGTAAAGCCTACATGGATGTATTTTCAGTGTAGGCATAATGGCACAGAGCTAATACAGAAGTAAGGCTCCATACGATCCAGCAAACAGAGCAGAGGGGCATGCACGAGCTTCTGGACACTGAAGTGTCCATGGCATGCAAATCACCTCATAAGCAGGTGAATTGCATGCAAACGAGGTTATTTTGTGATCCAGTAAGCAGACAGGTATCCATGCAGGATCCTTGTTGATGTTAGAAGTGTACACACAAACTTTCTGTGTACAGAAATGTAAAAATTGAAGAGAGGCTGTCACAACCCAATTAGAAAGTCAGAAATGTCATAGTAGGCATAGATATGTGCAAAACTATGCCCTTAGAGTCCAAAATGTAACGCAAAATAATATAAAATAATTTTTTTTAATACTCATATTACATTTGCACAGAGTGCAACAGCATGCAAACATGCCATTATGCAAAGAAAAAAAATATTAGAAATGTTAAAATGTAAAAAGATGACATAAGTGAGAATAATACATTATAGGGCCCTGCATGCAGTATGTACAATGGTATATATCAGTGGCTGCTAAGGAGGCAGGATCTGGAATAGTGAAGTATCCCGGTTATGTGCAAGGAATTCTATGCAAATAAGATGAGGTTACTGAATGGCAAAAAATGGGTCACTGTGTCCACAGGTAAAACCCATGTAGCCCCAGAACCATATTGTTGTCTGCAGAACAGCTAGCTGACATCAAAATGGGGCATGTCACAATATGTTTAAGTGGATTGGAGGTCAGCGGCACCCGTTTGATTGGTGCACCTCTCAGCTAAGCAAGAGGGTGTGTCCATTGCTGCTAAACTTTGTTTAGCTGCAGGGCACATGTTTTATCTGGTTTAAGGTATGCTGAGTGTGCCCATGTATGGGAGTGTGTCCAGACTACTGAGCAGTTTTTATACTAGCACCATGGGTTTGCACGCCACGCCACAGTGCTTAACAGGGAAGGCATGTAAAAAAAAAAAAAAAAAAAAAAAAAAAAAAAGGAAATACCCTAGGAAAGCCAATCATGTCTAAATTACTGATAAGCTCTGTTCCACTGACACTGGACCATTCAAACCCCTCATTGATATACCTGGCAGGTGGAATGCATCATAGTCAATCACACAGGCTGTATCTGCAGCACACCACTATAAAGTATGCATACAACCTACAATCTGATTTTTCACCCATACTCTCCACCATTGGAGTACAGACTTGGGAATTTTAACTGACAGAATGCTAGGGGCTGTTGCAGGTCTGCTACATCTGTATGTGCTAGAAGCTGAGGGCAGTGCTGATGCTGCTGCTGACAATAGGCATAGACTGAGAAGAAGGAGAAGAGTGTTAAGGCCCAGGGGAACCTTCCAGGAGCTACATGAGCTGGAGATTGTAGTGCGATACAGAGTGGACAGGAACACACAACAAGAACTCACTGAGCTTTGTCACCATCAACTTGGACCCAGAGCCAACAGAGGGGAACTCATCCCAGTGGAAACAAAGGTATATATAACCCTTAAAATACTAGCTCCAGGTACTTTTCAAAGACCAGCTGGGGACATGATGAGAGTTTCACAGGCATCTGCATCCACGGTACTCCACCAGTTCCTGGCTGCCCTGCAAACACATGCCAGTGAACACATTTATTTACCCCGCACCCCTGAGAAGAGGGCCAGCAGTATGCAGCTCTTCCATCATGCTTTTTATGTAGCTACTTCTCATGGTAAAGCTTTATCGATGCAAACATCATGCATGCTGCATGTTACATGATCTTATAATTGAAGACATCAAAGGACATCTGGAAGATTTTTGTACTGGTCTCTGCTGTAAAAAGGGGGAATGAACCATCAAACAGAGCATTCACGAAGAACAGCTTAATAGGCTCTGCAAAGTCACACAAGCACATCCAAGCATGTTTCCTTATGTTACTGCCAGTACATCTGCCTCTCGAAGTACCTTCAGTCAAATTGGAGATGAGATGCATTAAGGCATTGGAAAGAGACTGTAGGGTAGCCAGTTGCAAATCCACAGTTTCCTTGTCCTCCACATACATAGCCCAAGAGATAGAGATTTGGAGAACTATTTGGTCAAATGTCTATAAAAACTTGTCATATGTGACAAATAATTCAGTACCCTAAGAGTGAAGGTAGCTGAGGCAAAAATGCACTTGCCAAGCCTTTTCAAAACCATGGACTTCCTGTTAGGAGGATGGACAGAGGAGTTCTCTTAGGCCAGCTCCTTTCTCATGTCTGCTGCTAATACCATGGAATCTACCACCATGCCTTGACTCCAGTATGGGTAATCCTTCAGAGCAACAAGAAATTTATCTGGTTTATACTGTATCTGTTTAGCCACATCTGACTCCTTCTATGCCTGCCAAGAGATTAAGTCTACCATCTCATTCATGGGAGGAACCACCCACACTACCTTGAGGTACTCGGTGCCATAGACTGCACTCATGTCCACATCAAAGCACCGACTGGTGAGAAGGATAGAGTCGATGTCAACCGCAAGGGGTATCACTCCATCAACTGCCAGGTCATGTGCAATGCCCAGGGAATTATCAAGAGTGTGTGCTGGGAGCCCTGGCAGTTATCACAACTCCCATATCTGGCATGCATCACAGCTGTAGCAGATGTTTGCCTGGGGGACATCCCATATGACCATCTACTGGGAGATGCTGGCTATGCACTGGAACCATGGATCACAGCACCCATCAGAAATGCGCACACACCTACAGAATAAAACTAGAAACATCATAGAGTGTGTGTTTGGGCTGTTCAAGTCATGGTTTCATTGGCTTGATATATCTGGTGGAGCCCTGCAGTACTCTCCAGCCACATGTGCACAGATGTTCACAGTATGTGCCATTCTACACAATATGATCCTGAGGAAGCAGCTGCAGCAGGATCATCACAGGGAATGGACACACACCCCCCCACCAGTGCCAAGGTCCCTACATCCACACCCACAGGGGACTCGGAGGAGGAACCCCCTGAGCCTGCCCCTGTAGGCAGATGTAGGCATGCTCTGTATGTCCATGGCTTGGCAAACAGGTAATACATAGCACATTCACTGACAACCTAGGGTCCTAGGGACTGACACCTCACTCCAATTCGCATACATAGTAAAAAGGATGCCAGCCAGACCACACAACCTGTACCTTACCATGTATTGGCTGTGCACTGTGTGCATCAGAGAGAGTCAATCCTGAAGCACTGTTATCTCAACTGCTGCATTTATAAGGTAAGTCACTCTTCTGTACAACAAATGCAAGGGGTACTACACTATGGTAATATATGTATCAACCTGCTGCATGTATTCAAGGGAATAGAGTGGGCTACTGGGATACCTGCAGAGAACTGACAGCTATGTGGGACAACAGGGACTCTCTGTCTAATACTGAATGCTCCATAATATGCAGTAGGCCACAAGGCAGCAGAAGCCACTGCAGTATGTTAGGAAAATGCCAAACAGAGGGGTCATAAGACAGATGCACAGCTGTCAATGCTACAGTTCCCTGCCCTCAACACAGCCGTGTTCCCATACAACTGCAGTAACAGTATGTTTGCAAGGTTATAGCAGCAGACCACACAATCCCTGGGTTTTCCTAAACAAACTGGTGCCATGTTGTAGTTCCTCAATATTCAGGGGTCAAAGTGTATGTCTCTCTGCTGTTGGTAGTGTCAGGAATTAAACTTCACTTTCTGGTGGCTGGTGTGGCTTAGTGGGCTAAGTACATTAGCATGGTTGATGGTGTTCATGGCTGCACCTACAATTTTGCATGTGAGGTACTCCTGTGGTAGGAATCCCACAGACTGTCAATATGTCACTATTTGTTACTGCAAGAAAGCTGGACAATGCCAGAGACAACAAAGGGACAGGGGGCAATAGCTATGGGACATTTGATATGCTCTGAGTAACCTAAAAGGTGGCTAGCACAGACTAGCAGCAAGATGTAAAGGCCAGCACGTAACTGTGCTGGTACCTACAACAAGTCAGTGGGCACCATGTAGTAGTATATTACAAAAATAAAACAACTGTCTGAAGAGCAGAGCAGACATATGGGGCAGAATGCTGGACATCCTGCAAAACATGTACAGTCAGAGGTGTGAAGACTGTAACCCTGTGTGTGGCGTTACATCATGTAATCCAGTCACAGCATACATACAACTACTTAGAACAGGAAATATGGACAAAGTCATGAACAGGAGTGGGACAAAGGCCCATATATAAGGAGAAGGATTAAGTAGTGGCCACACAAATTTAGAAAGTGCAGAGAATAACAGGTCATCCAGTAGCATGAGCTCCCTGCTGCATATGGAGTCAGTAAAGCAACTGTCTGTTATCAGTTCCTTAAGTCAGTCTATAATGATTTGCCACTGATGTACCAGAAAATCACAATGGTATGTAAAACATACCAGACATATGATGCAAAACCCTGTACACTCTATTACAATCTGTACACACCCTAGGTGTGACTCAGATATTATGTGCAGCACACAGCCAGAGAATCTCTTGGACATAATATCAGGGAGGTGCTGGACTGTTGAATCAGGTGCAGCAGCCAATTGGCTGTATCACACAAAATCCCGCACTGGAGTGCAGGTAGGTCTGGCCTGGAGCCATCTTGTAAGTACTGACAGTCGCACTGGGCATGTTCTTACACTTAGCTAGTTTTGGCCCATGTCTGATTCCTCATCTGCCTAAAGAACTGATATGTGAATATAACTCTGTGCATACAAACAGGTATACATATATATATATATATATATATATATATATATATATATATATATATATATATATATATATATATATATATATATATGTATCTGTCTTTCCCTATGCCCCTCAGACATGATTACCCTTAGCTATCACTATGTGGCACATATATATATATATATATATATATATATATATATATATATATATAGATAGATAGATAGATATACAGAGGTAACAGACACACACACACACACACACATATATATATATATATATATATATATATATATATATATATATATATATCTACATATATAGCCACATAAAGGTATAGAGTGATGTAGTGCTGCAGCCACCTGTGCACCAAATGTAAATGATGGCATGTGCAACTAGTATTCTGAGCTGCAGTGTGTAATAGTAGGTAGGGGTTCTAATCTCACATCAGCCAGTGTGTGTGTGTGTGTGTGTGTGTGTGTGTGTGTGTGTGTGTGTGTGCATGCGCGTGTGTGTGTATGTACATATTTCCCATACAGCAGTACAGACATGCCTATCAGGTCTATGTCTGTGCAATGGTCAATCATTTTATGGCCCTGTGACTAGTGTCCTCCAGAACAGTGGTCTTCCTCTTAACAGCTGCTGATATCACCCACCCTAACAGTGCTGGCAGACACTCTTAGAGCAGATAAGCTCTGTGGTGCATGCGATAAGTACATAGTATTATAGTATATACTACTAGATAGGTGTGTGTGTGTGTGTGTGTGTGTGTGTGTGTGTGTGTGTGTGTGTGTGTGTGTGTGTGTGTGTGTTTGTGTGTAAATATACCGCCTTGCAGCAGGGTGTCTGTCTTGCCTATGTGTGTGCAATGGTTTTACATTTTAAGGCCATGTGAGTAGCTGCTGGCCCTAAATAGCCCAAATCTACCTAGACATAAATGCTATCTGTCACCAGCTACATTTGTAGGTACAGAACACCCAGGTGACACGTATTAAGGGTAGCATGCCTTGTGACAGGGTATTCATGCAAGATTATGCTGTCCACCCTCATTGCCCCTGATATGTTGTTCTACACATATGCACCTAGGTAACCATGCACATATACAGCCATACCCTGCTGATGTCATATTTCTGCTTAGCTACCATGCCATCCTGAGCTGCTATATTCCCACCAAATCTCCATAGTGTAGCCACTCAGACATCTGCAACAGAAACATATAAAGTTCTGAGAGATACGTGTCAGTCTGCAACTCCACCTCCAACCTAACATCATGCAACAAAGGTACAAACACTTTGATGTGTACTCATGACACACACCAGCATACAGCATCTGTCATGGCATAATACAACCACACTAGAAAATGACATGTAATGTATTATAGTCACCCTGTGCATCAGACACATATTTCCATGTCCCTGCAGTGACGGTATGGATGGCAAGGATGTGGCACAGATATCATCAAATGCACAAGCTTTGGTGTGAGGGTGACAGAGGCCTAGGCTGTGCCAAACAGTTGACATTGTGTTTGGGAATCAGGAAAGGGTGCTCGTAAGCTGGGCCATGGAGTGGTGGTGTATGTGTCTGTTGGTAACCTGCATGTAACAGTGATGTATGAGTGTGTGCTCATACACAGTCAAACCATGTGCTAGCCCTACACGTGCGTACATTGGACAGCAACTACGGACCCGTGAATTTTCAGTGGATGTTGTTGCTGACCTACAGCCATGTGTCCGACACTCTACTCCCACCACATGTTCTAGCACAGACAATGTGCATACAAGGACTGACAATGTCTCACCCCACTGTCTGTCTTTGACATCAGTGAAGTGATACATGGTGTCACCAATGTGGTGGAGGGAGTCACGGATGTCAGACAGTGATGTATCCAAGATCCTGAGCATTCATCTGGTATTGCATTCGAACATGCCTATGCCTTCATGATGGACTGAAACATGCATCGAGTGACCTGTGATGTGACACCTGTGACAGGTAGTGGATGGGCAGCAGTCCTCCTTCGAGCACCCCTGCCAATCTGCCTGTGTGGGACCTCACCAGCCCTCTGGTTATGGCTAGTGTCCACACTCACTGATGCCATAGTCACCAATCTCTTCTGTTTGATGCTGCCACACTCTGACTGTCTGATATCTGGCCGCAGGTGACTGGGTATGTGGAGGCATACTGACTGTGTGCAGAGACAATTGGGGAGGAAGTGGGATGTCAACCCATGGGACAGATTCAACCCACAACAAACCCGCCTGTGCCTCATTATAGCCACCATCATCATCAGAGTCCGATGAGACACTGATATCAGGTTGTGAGGGGGATACACTCCAACCCCCCAAGGTCACCAGTGAGGAGGAAGACAAAATAATTACATTGCTACCTGCACTATTATGTATGGTAATCCACACACATACACATACAGATGAGGCACCACAATTGTGTCACACATACCAGTGTTATTTCCAATCCCATGCACAATGCACAAGTAGACTACAACATACACAGACAAGACAGGCCCTTTATAACATTCACTGCAGCTATGGCTGGTTTATGTTGACAGTACTATACACCTGTACAATAAGCAATATGTCAGTGAATGTGATAGACCTACACCTAAAAAAGAATGCACCCAACTTGAGCATACTATACCAGTTCTAATGTCACTGCCTTAAGTATATACCATCGCCATATTGTGTGTGACCAGGCATTTGTGAGACTTCCTCAAAAATAAGTGCATATGTGTTACTACTCCTGCAAATGCATTACCCATTCAAAGGACATCAGCTCAGCCCTCCGAAATTTAATATAAAAGTATTGTACTCTGGCTAAGCATAACAGTTGTGCCTAGAGCAAAATGTCAGCTGTTGACATTCGTAGGGTATATATGATCCGTACAGCAAATGTAGCACACTTACCAGGTGCAGAACCTTGGACTATGGCCACACCTGATGCACCTATGGAAATGCGAGGGAGATATACTGTCAGCAATACCAAATGTGGCATTATTACAGGGTAATATGTGCACATATCAACATGTACAATAGCTAATATGATACTGCCTACATTGCTGACATTTTGAGTATGTGTGCACAACTGTGCATTAAAACCAAACCACCCCCCCCCCAGTGCAAATACACCTGACACTCATGTACTGGTATGCAGAGGCTGCGACGATGACTGATACAGTATTGCACTGATGAACACAAGAAGCTTACATGGATGTTCCTCTGCTGTGCATGCTGTGGCACCCATCTTCATGATGTATGGGGTGTTGGATGCTTGGGAGCTGGTGGTTGTTCTCAGGTTTGCCAGGAATTCCTCTGTGTCTGAGAATGATTGTTCTGCTGAAGGCCCTCCACTGGTGGCAGCACGGTCCCTGGCCACAGTGGCAGCCCTTTGCAGTGCAGCATTGACCATATCTGTGGCCTGCTGTTGGACCTGCTCGTAGGTTCTGTCCTGTAGCCCTACATTGTTGACTGTCGTGAAGCGGTCAGCCCACAGTGCTGCATTTTGGTCCTGATTGTGGTGAGTGCTGGACAGCAGAATGATGTGATGCATTCTGAGGCCATCCAGGATGACATTATTTTCAGCCTCTGAAAATGGTGGGTGCCTCCTTTTATGCATCCTTTCTGAAAGACAACAAGAGGAGGATCACATCACAGGACCAGATATGTTGATATCCACTATGTACAGACACTACACATCCAAAGTCCCTGCAATATCCACTGCTACCTCCCACATCACACCCTGCAGTCTATCTACACACTATGTATGTTGCTATTACCAACATAGTAGCAATACCGGCTATGTCCCTGTGTGCCATGACAGAGTGTGCTGTACGTCTCCACACCCATTAATGCCATCTACTGTGCTGTGTCCCCTGTGGGCAAAGTCCCACTACTACGTCATATGACCATGGTCAGACACATAGTTGTGTGTTATTACATGTATGTGGGGACAGTCCAGCAACATCACTTTGCCACAATGAAAGACAGCAATGAAAACCTGCTGTAGTCTATCCTCCCTATAGGTGTCATACCTCACCAGTACAGAGATATTTGCTGAATGTTTACATGTACCTGATGTATGTGGTCCTTTTGGCAGACACCTGTGGACATCTGGCAGGTGGTTGGCCAATAATTGATGGTTGTTCCTGGAATATGGTGAATCTGGCTGTTACATGCCAGAACCCTCAGAAAACAGTTATGCTACAGTAATATCTGTTAGTCTAGCCATACTCTTACTTTGTATGACCAATATGTACACTCTGTTGGTGAGGTTTGACCTGTGTCTCCCCCACCCGCCGCATAATACTGGCTATGACCTGACTTCCTGCAGTATGGGGTTTCTGGGTATGTCAGCCATAGCTATCAAGCAATGACATACAAATGTCGACTAAATTGTGACCTAGCCAGACTATGTCAGGGACAGTTATGGACACCTTTACAATGTCTGACCTATGCCTGTGTGACATTCACAGACTGAGAGTTGCTGAATGTCAGTACATCATGTGATATGACAGCTGTGTACACCCTTATTTACTGTCAATATGTCTACCACATAGTCGAGTAGAATTCGGACAGGAGCCAACCACTGCAGGAGAGAGTAAGAGGGCCACAGCTGTGCTGTAATTCACAGCAGGCACAGTTGAGAGGCATGTCTGTAGCTGTTGGACATCAGAGTATCGACTACATGTCATTCCCAAAGATGTACTAGAGGCTGACTGCTGTAATTCCTATTCCCCATAACTGCATCCTCCCCTCTGCGTAACATTATATGGGGACGTGTATTACATACCTGGTAGAGTAATGTAATCCTTTTGTGAAGTAATCCTGCAGAACAATGCATGATAAATCACAGTCTGTCATGGTAGAGCAAGTTACAAACCTGGTTCCCATAGGCAATTGCTTGCCATTTGTAGGTAATGCTCATTAACAGTCAATTGCCTGTGCACCAATCCATGGCTCAGACTTGGTAATTGCATCCAGAGCAGCTGAGTTGCACTTTCATTAGCCAATGACATGACACAACAGTGCAATATTTAAGGTCTTCATGTAAGCCTTAGCCCCTTTCTTAGTCTGTGAGATTGACATTAGTGAGGTGTGAAGTCTACAGCATGACAGAGGGTAGGTACTAATACTGTCCACTGTTGAAATTTATGAGGTATGTCCACACTTTTCTATGCTATGTTTGGTCGTTGTCAAATGGGTTTATGATTATCTGACAGTTCAGTGTTAAACATTGTGGGTTGAGGTCAGTAAGGGGGAAGAGACATGTGGGTGTCTGCCATCATACTCATTAGAATATGCATGCTGTTGCAGTAGCTGCTGGTCTATTAGTTCTGCATGTTTGTAGGGCAGACTGTGACATGTGTCCCTGTTTCTTGACCTCTGCCTCCCCACCCCTTCATGGATGGGTGTCGTGTGGATCCCTTGTTCTAGGTGGTTGTGAGGTATGGTAGGTTGGTAGCAGGTAGCGTAACATACAGCTGTGTATGTTGCAGCCTACAGCTGCTGCTGTTTGCCTAAGACTCATAGTGGGGAGTGTGAACACGTTGGAGGACAGCAAGTTGTATGTGTCACTGAGGGAGCAGTGTCAACTCTGTTGTCACAACTGAGCCAGGGTGAGGGTACCCATAACAGTCCAGTCGAGGGATGTGCTTAAGGGTCATCTGTTATGTAACAGTGCCAATCAGTGAGTAGCAGGCGACATCTAGGTAGGCTATATGAATATGTGCAGTGTGTCCATACCTACATTCCTTTGACTTGCTAACATGTGTAGCAGTTAATTCAGTAGCAGCAACCTGTTTTGGTTAAAATTGCATGACTCAGTCATAATTTGCTGGATTGATAAGAATGTCATTTAAGTGCAACACACTAGATTCAAACCCAGGACTGTGGGTGGCAGTATATACTGCATGTATGACATTTAATAGACTGAACAACTGAGTCACAAATGCAGTAGGTGTATTTGCAAGATATATGTCCAGGCATACAGTCTGTGACACAGGAATTGCAACATCATGTGTTTTCTGATGGGTATGAGGTATGACAATCAAATGTCTATTATGATTTTCTAACCTCAATCTTTAATGACTTGCCAGTACTGTAGCAGACATATATGTTTTTGTGAAACTGTGCCAAAACTAGGGGGCACAACTGTGGACATTCTGCAACAGTCTGTACAGTTGACAGGTATACTTGCTATCCCATGCCTCATGTACATCCATTACTATGTATTTGGCTGTATACTGGTGTAGTGTCTGCATCACAGTCCCAAGTACACTGCCAATTTCCCCATTATATGTACTTACAGTATGCCATCAGTAATCAGGATATGTTTATGAAACACCCATTTGACTTCAGAGCTGGGTGGCGTAGTGGGCTAATGCAGGTGACAAGGGCCTGGGTTCAAGAGTTGGCAGAGGGTGATTATTTTGCAGATATGCCTAACAGGGACAGAAACACAAAAGGTGATTAAGCCACTTTTAAGCAGTTTTAAGCGAGTTTGCATGGTGCAGCATGGCACGCAGCTCTGCTTAAACCCAAGCTAATTTAAAAAAAAGAAAAGAAAAAAGAGGTGATAGGAAAGTGGTGAAATGGGGGCAAGCAGGGGGAAATATACTGAAAGACAGGTAGGGATGTGCAGGAAGGGTGTAGGAAAGGACCATACCTCTATTGCTTCTACAGCAACAGCTGTGCAGGTTGTATAGAATTTGGAATTTGGAGCTTCACATTCCAGAGATGGGGTTGAGGGCAACATAACTGTGTTGATTAATTCATTTAATAATTGATTGTGTACAGTGGATGTAGGTACAAAATGAAGAGCTATAAATATGGGGCGATTTTTTTTGTTGGACAGGCACCATTTTTTTAAGGTGAAAGTGGAATGTTGGGGAAGGGATATAGGTACATGTGGAAGGTAAGTTGGGTAGGAGAGGTTGCATTTGCAGACAGACAAGACAAACAAGACAGCATACAGGGGTGGTGTGTGACACATGAGGGGTAAACACCTTGGACAGGGAGGGTGTTGTTGAATCAGAGAGCCATGTGCCTCCAGATGGCAGGAGTGAGACTAAGCTCCCCAACCATGGGCAGTCAACACTGCTCCTTCACTGCCCTGAAGGTGGCTGTGCTGGAGGCCGGGCGCTAGGGCCACCTTGCCCCTCCAGGTTGGTGAGTCTGCTCTCAGTCTGGTGCAGGTGATTCTTGTAGCCATGCTGCATAATCCTGCACACAATCACCAGTAGCTGTTCCTGGGTGACAACGCCACCTCCACCCCCACTCCCAGGGGGGTACAGACCCTGTCCCCTGAGGCGATTCAACCTGTAGGAGGTGCAGGGTCAGTGGAGGGTGCACCACCAGCTTGGGTCCCAGAAGTGCTGGGACCCAGAGGCACAGCCGGCTGAGGCAGGATAGGTGGATTGCCAGGAACTGGCCTACCCAGTCAAGCTATGTTTTTGAGGTATTTCAAAGTGTGTAGGTTAGCAATGGACGTAACAGTTACTTAGTTACAACAGCATGCCAAAATGTTGCAAATAACCCAGTAACATAATACTTCATAGTATATGGAACACAACAATAAGTGATAGAACAGTCAGTATAGTAACAGCATGCCAGTAACAGTTATGGCATAAGGTCAACAACATAAAGTAGGTAATTCAATAAGGTATGTTAGTATGCAACCATTGTAATACATAACAATAATAAAACACAAAACCCAACATAACATTTTAAAAAGAACATATGTTAATAGTAAACATAACTGATATATAGCAATATTAAATTATGATGCAGCTAAGGTGTGGGGGGAGAGAAAAATACAGTCCATTAATACCAGTATAGGCTATCTTGTTTGCAACAGTACTCTTAAATACTCTACAGGTCTGCCCTTCCTTTATGTATACGTGTCCTACAGCTTCTGCTGCACATACATATATCTTAAGCTATCTGCATGGGACAGTATGGACCAAGCTGTAACACCTACAGGTACACAACTACAGAGGACTATTACATGTCAGGGGGACAGATATGACTACCAAGGTGTACTGTGGACTGTTGTAGTGTGACTGCACTATTGACATAAATCATGTCCATGACAGATCTGTGACAGAGGGATTAGGTAACAGTGATCACAGTCAGTGACAGCATGACACTTGAGAGACATGTATTATGCACAGTGCAGAAAGTTTATGACTATCATGCTGTCCTTGGCAGGCATGGGGTTAGACTATCAGCAGACATTCATAGACACTGCAAGCATACAGCCATACCAATAGTACACATTTTATTTATGTATTAACTTTTATTAGTATTGTACTTGTTGCCTTTATTTTCTGAAGTCTTTTCGCATTGCTGAGCAATGCTGTTAACACTCTGTTACATCTGAACACAGAAGTTATTAACCCATTCTAACAGCTGCTACAGCCATTTATTTACCTGTATTCCCTGTGTGGAGAACATCTGTTAATGATACATAAGTGATTCAATAATATTTACTAGCACTTGTCACTGGACTTGAACCCTGGTCTGTGTGTGACAAAATGTACATCACATTAATCATTTATCAAGCTGAGCTACTGAGCCACTGCTGTGTATTGATTGACTGATAACGTTTAATCTGGAAATTGACAGGACACAGGATACAAAAACAGTTGTTTACCTAGGTTTCATCTTACCACAGAAGACTTCTTCAGAACATCTCCACAATAGTACAATCCTAATTATATGCACCCATTTAATTGATAATTAACACCATGTGCAACACTTGAAGGCATTACGAATTCAAGCCTTTGAAATAGATAGAAATATCTAAAAATTAAAAAAAATACTAGCTTTTAGTCTTAAATATAAAACGCTCTAACCTGTTAGATAAAACAAATTTAATTTTTAGATATTTCTATCTATTTCAAAGGCTTGGGTGTACCTCTAACTCAGCCTACCCCACCCGGTAACCACCCTGTGGTTAATTTGGAAGAGGCGAATGCAGATGGACCGGGTGCTAACCGGACAGCTACTAAGGGTTCTAACGTTAGCAACAATTTGGATAAAACACAATTGAAAACAACGTTTTTAGTTTTCAACAGGAATCTACCAATGTGGCTCCAATTCGGAGACTGGACTTAACATTAACCGAACGATTAAAAAATTTTGATAAAAAGTTGTTTCAAATGAAAAAGTTGCAATTAGAGAACAGCTATTTAATGAGGAATATTGAATTAGGGTTGGTTCCATGGGGTTTACGCCTGTGGAGATACCCTAATGGCATTACTGGCAATGACAAAATGATTCAAGAGATCCATCAACTTTTTGATAATACTGGGATGGATCTCATGAGAATTATGATTAAATATAATGATGTAGTGATAGCGTGACTTTTGGCTGAACTAGAACTAGAAAATGACATAATATTGAGTGACCTGAACTTTGGCAATTATTTAACCAACTACAAAAACATCCTAACTAATGTTAATAATAGTGTTCAAAGTTTGTTTATGAGAAAGACTAATAAAATCAAGAGGGACACTGAAGAATATCGTAATCACAAAGTGTATCCCTTATCAAAAGGTCACCATGGCAACCACAGAACGTGAGCTAGTCTAAACCATCAAAATGTTCAGGAAGTGATGTCACCAGCGAATGAGTCACATTATCAGCAAGAGGAAACCCCTTTAGACGAAGGCCCGAGACGCTCTGAAAGATTACGCAATCGAGGGGAAGGTGCACAACATCAGAGAAGGGATGACAACGAAAGGTTTGTGGAGCAGGGAGCTCGACCAAAGAGGTGGGGCACCCAGTCAAAATACCAAGGCACGTACTCAATGGACTGGAGTTAATAAAGCCTGACAAGCACATTAAAGAGACGAGTTTTTGTCACGCAGAGGATTTCTATAAGCCTGATAGTTTTTGCTCGTCAGCATTAGTAGCTATTGATGGTGCTACTGATAATAATCATTGTGGTGGGCTTCCATCACCAATAGTAAGTACTACATCTGACTTTGAATCTATGAATTTTATTTGCCAGAATGAAGTAACAACTTTGAAAAAGGATGTTTGTTGTGGAAGTAATGAGCTGAATAACAGTAGTGGGACTTTCAACAATATAAGTGTATATCTTGATTCTATATGTGCGGACACACGCGATTATCAATTGAATAAGTCTCGTAGTGATATAGCCTTAGATAGCAATGCTGATTATAGAACGGAATTTGATATGAACGAAGTTCTAAACTTATCGGATCTGGTAGAAATGTTAAATGAGGGCTTAGATGTATCTATCTCTAATGAACCTACCATTATAACTAACAAACACGGTGATTTTAAACTTTATAATTATTCTTGCAAACAATTTGATGTTAGACATGCGGAATTGTTATCTAAAGGATTTACGTTTGTACCCGGAACTAAAGGAGATTTAGTGGATGTTTTAATGGATCTAAAATTACTGACCCAGAAAATGAATATTAGGATGTGGTTTTTAGAGGGAAATAGCTCTAACACCATTGAGTTAAAAAAGCCGAGTAAATTTAATCCCCCGGCTAACAGCACCGTGGCCTTATTTGAAAAAGTCTGTGAGTTGCAAATAAGGGAACATTTCAGACATAGCTCTAAAGCTGGTAATAAAGGTATGAAAGGAAAGGATGATTATGGCAATTTAACCAAGGATGAGAACAATTTATTGTCCCTACTTATTAAAGACAGAACTATTTGTTTTATGAAGCCTGATAAGGGCAACGGTATGGTGATTATGGATAGGAACGATTATTCAAATTATATGTTTCAGATGTTAACTGAGGACACTTATGAGGAGGTGACTTTAAATGAAGTTTATATAGCCTTTACTAGAATTGATTTAATGATAGATGATTTGTTATTTCAAGGACAGATCAACAAAATTGATTTTAGTTATTTGAAAAATGATTTTCCAACTATTAGTAATACATTTGGTATTCCCAAAATTCATAAAGGTTTAAAGAATGTGGCTTTTAGACCTATAGTAGATGCTAAAAGGAGTAAAACTTTTTTTATTAGCAAATATTTGGATCACCACTTACAAAGGGGTTTGGAAAAATTTGATTATATTACAAAGGACTCATGGCAATTTTGTACAAATTACGGTCGTGAAAGAATCCATTTTTATTAAGGGGCACTTTAATTGCTTCTCTAAAAATTTTCTGTATTTGGCCAAATGCAATGATTGTTTGGCATTTTACATAGGCAAAACATGTAGGGCCCTAAGGGATAGAATAGGGGAACATGTGTTAGATATAAGGCATCAAAAGAATACTAATGCCTTATTTAGACATATTAAACAATTCCCGGGACATGGATTTAAATTTACTATTATCCAACAATTAACTAAGGATGTTCAGGGACGGACTTTAGATATTCATTTAGACCTATGTGAAATGAAATGGCAATTGAGATTAGATGCCACTAGATATCCTGGCATAAATGACAATATTAGTATTGCCCCCTTATTAAAGCTTAGACATATTAAGGGTTAAAACACCTATGATTAGTAGTAGTGACCTTTTATAGGTATTTAGATCTCGGTGTTTATTTTTATTCTTATGTTTATTAATATTCAATATTTTTATTCACCAATTTAGATTACATTTTTAATATATATTTTATATGAATGATATTTTTTATTTTGTATACAAAATGAACACACATTAAGTATATATACTATATTTTATGTAGTCTATGTAGGTGATTAGTATTCAGCGTTTACAGATATTTTTTCCCAGTTTTTCTATTTTATTAGCAATTTTTAATTTTTCACGGTTGCACTATATCGCAACAGTATACGTATTTGTTTTATCTAACAGGTTAGAGCGTTTTATATTTAAGACTAAAAGCTAGTATGTTTTTTTTAATTTTTAGATATTTCTATCTATTTCAAAGGCTTGAATTTGTAATGCCTTCAAGTGTTGCACATGGTGTTAATTATCAATTAAATGGGTGTATATAATTAGGATTGTACTATTGTGGAGTTGTTCTGAAGAAGTCTTCTGTGGTAAGACGAAACCTAGGTAAACAACTGTTTTTGTATCGTGTGTCCTGTCAATTTCCAGATTAAACGTGGCCCTAGCGGTTTTGGCATCTGGATTACTTTTATTTGCTGATGGTCCTTGTGCACGAGTGACTACTACCTTTGTTTTTTTAAGTTTTTGGTATGTGGTTGTTCGTTCGAAGTTTTTCTATTGATTGACTGATATTTGCATAGACCTCACCTACTAGCAAAATAAGACCTGGTAATATAAGCAGATTGTTATAAAGACTGCACTGACAGTTGAACACACATGCATGAGATTCATGCATGACAGAGATTTTAGATGAACCATACATTAATACATAAAATGTAGGTGTATACCATATAGCCCTAGTGGGTGGAAATATCTGTGATGTGTAAAACCATATTGGAGTGCTGGGTTGGCTACCTGATCCATATATAGTTGCAGAGGGTATATTTGCAGTCTACAGCTATTACAGTTTCATACTTGCCTGCAGCAGCGTACCTCAGAGCAGCAATGCATATATCGGAAATGCAATGGTTAACACAA
Source organism: Protopterus annectens (assembly GCF_019279795.1). Taxonomy (NCBI): domain Eukaryota; kingdom Metazoa; phylum Chordata; order Ceratodontiformes; family Protopteridae; genus Protopterus; species Protopterus annectens. Next base: position 1,028,952,031 of record NC_056725.1, read on the forward strand.
GACGATCCTGATATACACAATATACCTTGGGTATTCCTATTATTGGTTTAGATCTTAGTGCAGAACAAATATCATAATGCATTATATCTTTTAGTACAGCTCCAAATCTATAGTTTAGCAGAACACTCTTTATTAGCTAACCTTCAGTCACTTAGCAGTATTCCTTGTGTTTTTAGTTCACAACAGGTGTGATATTCGATTTCATGAACAACAGCCCAAAATACACACATATTGCAAAACACAGCTTTATTAGGGGTGACTTCATGCAGTGAGTGGTATATTTTTCCAGTCTTTATTGCAGAGCAGTTCATATAATGCAAGTGTTGCAATACAGCTTTAATTCCACAATTCATGCAGTAGAAACTTTATTTCCTTAACATTCTCAGGTTTCATGCTTTCATCTTTATTGAACTATACCTGGTATTACTCACTTATTGCAGTCCAGCTCTATGACCACATTCATTGCAGTACATTCAAAATGGTATATACCTAATGGTGGTTAATACATTATTCCTTCTTGCTTATATGACTATAAATTGCAAGATACATCTGTACTCACCACACTCACAGCGCAACCTGGACAGGCACCCTGCATGGGCCTCTAGGTTGCAAGCTGTCTCCTTTGCAGCTGTAGGGAGAGAAGCACACCATTATGTAAACCTGTCTATCACACATTCAGATTAGGTATTGGTAAAACAATGCAAACAGTACTTACAAACTTTGGGGGGGGGGGCATTCCCATCTCTAGACTCCTGGACCCAGGTGTCCAAAAGTCCCCTCTTCCATCACTTCTGTTTGTCAAAATGATGACAGACCTATTCACCTATGTGAGGGATACCTGTAACACTGGTGAGATTGCATGGCAGCTGGTTTCAGGCTTCCAACTTGTACTCTGATCCCTGGTACTGGCCCTGCAGCAGCTGGACATCATGGTATTTTACAAGGAGTCCAACCATGACTCTGGACTCCAGAATGCCCCACCATTGTACCCAGAAGTGCACACCCTTTCCAACACCTGCCATAGCTCCTGCCAGGTGCAAACTCCAACTGGTATTCCTGCCTGTTGCTCTTAAATAAGTCTGTTTTCCTGCCCTTTACAGTCATTGGGCAATTTTAAAAATGCAGCACTTCGTTTAGCACTGTGCTAACTCGCTGAGATCAGCTGAGCAGTGCTTAAACTGGCAATGATTAGCGGTGTGCAAACCAGCTTGGCTGAGGTGAGCAATGCTTAAACTGGCATTGCTTGGCAGTACTTCATACCACTTAGCAATGAGCAAACCAGCTAAGCACTTGTTTAAGCAGTACTTGGCAAGGCTTAGCTGTGCTTAGCAGAGGTTAGCTGAGTGCAGCAAAGCAGAATTTAAAATATATATCTCATAATTGTCTAGTTGCCAAATAAATCATTAATAACATGTCTGTGCATACATGCAATATGCAATCAAGGGTTTAAACATACTTCTCATAATGTGTATTTGCAACATAAGTGATTAATAACCTGTCTGTGTATTCATACAAAATTCAATCATGGTTTAATAGTACTTCTCATAAATGTGTATTTGCAAAATAAATTTAATAACCCTTCTGTGTAATCGTACAAAATGTAATCAGGATTTAACATTATTCTTATAATGTGTATTTACGAAATAAGCTGCTTTTGTACTCGAACACTGCAACTACTACACATAAGGCTGTCACTCTAACCATTTGGCTATGTGGCGGTGTAGACTGCTGCTATACTTTTACATATATCTCTCCACTACATTTAAGCAATGCTGAGCACCTCAGCATGGTGTGCAAACCCGCTCAGCTTTGTTTAAACTTGACCTTTGCTTTCATAAATAAATGTATCCTGTTTCTATTTTTAGATGTTTAGCACATGTCTATTACTGTGCCCATGCCGCGCAAACACAAAAAAAAAAAAAAAAAAAGCAACAACTTTTTATTACATATGCTCATATGCTTACATTGATACCCAGCACTTTGACAGTGCAGGGGATGTATTACTCATTTCTGGACACAGCAACACACTCCCTGTACTTATTCAATAACTGTGTTACACGGCTCTCCCTCAGTAATGCACCTTCATTAATATACATGGCGTGCTACCAAGGCTGTACCGCATACATGGCCACTGTACCTTCCATGTAGGCTTTACACTATGCCTACATGTATTTTATTAAATCCCCAGGGCTATCTTTCTCACTATATTAGCCTAATTATTAAAATCATTAATGTAGTTGATATACAAGACAAAGATGTCATCATTACAGATACATTTTTTTTCTTTTAAATATGTATAGAATGAAGTCTACTGACCTTAGTAATTAATTAATCACTTATACTGATTTCATTTTTTTCAAAAACATTCCATTTTAAATTAATTGCATTTTCATATTATACTCAATAAAACAGAATGGCAGTTTAAATTCAGTCCAATTCATTTTTCATTTCTTTTCATAAACAGGTGATGATTTCATTATATTTGACTTCTTTTTGTTGACTTTTGTTTCACATTAATATTCTGATCTCCTTTTTTTCTGAGAAGACCTTTGGCTGTGAAAGATTTGAAACAAATTATCTTGGGTTACGTAACATTATACTGAGAAATGCTAAATTTAATACTGTCAACTTAAGAACAAAGCATAATCACTGAAGCTTTCTGCAACTGTAGTCACAGTTTTTGACCAGTTTGTAAGTGAAGTTGACTTCAGTGGGACTGCATAGCTAAAGAAAAAAAGTCATTCATGTATTTTATAAATATTATAAATGTACTGATTGCAAGTGAGATATTTTTTCAGTCTGTTGAGTTCACCCAGGTAAGTAACGATTACTTTGCACTGCTACTCTATACTTTTGTTAATCCTGCTCTTCACGTACCTAAACTTACTTCTATACTACCACCATCTAGTAACAGATAGACACATGGACAATTACTACCTCCCAGTTTCACCATCATTCACTAAAATAAAAATTCAGCATTTTAGCCCTTAAGCTATTAACCTCCAACATTTACTCTTGTTTTTTCACTCTGCTTCACCTTATTTGCTATAATATACTTTTCAAATGGCATGAAAAATGTGCAACCCTAACATAGGAAATATAAACACATATCCACATATTAATATGTAAATAAATTATACATAATACAAACAAATGCTTTTAATTAAATTTGTTTTAATATAGCACAATTTGACAAAATATTTTTACAATTTAAAAAACACAACTTGGGTGGTAGTTGTTGTCAATAAATTGATGATGACATTCCACAAAGATAAACACAGAAAATTGTGTTTTATATAAAACTTGTGAGAAGCGGGAAGTAATTCTATGTATTAATGATACTACTTATTACTTATTTTTTAATTATTCGCGGTGGTGGTGCTGCGGTAGCGTTGTCGCCTCACAGTAAGACACTGTCCGATTCGACTCTCAGTTAGAGCGTCTTCTGCGTAGAGGCATGCATGAATTGGCGTACCTTCGTTGAAGGTTGTGCATCAGGGCTGGCAACTCGGCATGTAAAAATCAACTGCCAATCATTAGCGGACCTGAGTTCCACTGTGGTGACCCCTATCCGGGAAAAGCCGAAAGTCACAACAACAACAACATTACTTATTTTTTAATTAAGAAAAGTAACCCAGCTTAACCCTTTGGTGGCTTTCTGTTGGGGAGTTTGTGAGACCAGTAACTTGTTTGCTGTATGGAGAGGAATGACTCTGATCATCTAACACTTTCTGATCTGTCATTACTTATTGGTTGCAAATCTTCTTTGTGTACAATTCCCAACACCAACAATATACATCAAGTCCTTGAAATCATTTGTCCAAGTTGGCATATTTCAGTTCTCTAGCTTCTGTTCAGTGCTTTTTTATATTAAAAAATGCCAATTACCTTTGCTGATATGTCGAAACCACCAGATGCCCTAAAATGATAAAATTTGAAGAGCAAAATATTGGCAAGGAACAAGGTTTCACCTGAGGTATAACCTATTATAGGTTCATAGGTTCATAGGAGGTTACTAGGCTAATGGCCCTACGGCCCTTACAAACCTAACCAAGTTCAATCCTTGTTCCCTTAGGGGTCTAGAGATATGGTCTGTGTTATAAGCAGATCTAAATCAGCACCGACTACCCCTATCCAAGACGGACACAGATGAAACCCCTGGGGTGAAGTTGCGGTTTCCCATCCAATCATCCAAGTTAGCTTAAAAATGGTTAACAAGGGGCTTTGTTTAACCTGTAATGCAAGTCTATTCCAGAGGAGAGGCAACCTCTGGGAGACATAGCTGTCTCTCCAGCAAGTTTTGTTGATGTCACATGCTAGGTTAAGGTCCCTAGAGTGAGTGAATTGTGTACCATTTGACTTACAAATGTGCAGCATTTCCATTAAGCCATGATAAGAGATTGCTCGGTATGCAAGTCACAGTTCACCTCTGTGTAGTCTATATGATACAGAGCATAGTGACAGTGATTTCAGTCTGTCCACTTAAGACATGTGCTGAAGACCCTGAATTTTCTTTGTGAGGAACCTTTGAGGTCTCTCCAGTTGCTGCAGGTGCCTGTTTAGGTACATACCAAAGGGAGCATTGTACTCTATTATTGGCCTGATGAGGAAACAGTACAGGGGAGTTATAATTTCTGTTATGAAAGCTATGCCCTTGCTTATGAGATGAGCAATGTAGAAGGCCTTCTTTTCCACTGTGGATACATGGTAATCAAAAGTAAGCTTGCTGTCAACCTGTGTGCCCAAATCTCTCACCACTGATTTAGAACTTAGGGTGTTGTTATTAATATGGTAATCTGCAGGGACATCGCTTTTGTCAAAGGGGACAATAATGCATTTTTTGGATTGAGTTTAAGACCATGACTTTGGCACCAATCATTGTTAAGTCTTTCTTGTAGAAAATTGAAGTCATTTGGGGACTCAATGACTGCTCCCAGTTTGCAGTCATCAGCAAACTTTGTCAGTCACAGACTTTTTGTTTTTGCCTGTACTTGTGAGTAATAGATTCCAAATAATAGGGGCCCCAGCACTTATCCCTGTAGAACATCACTGATAACAGGTCTGCTGGTGGAGGTGGAGTCCCCAATTTTGACTGCATGTGGCTTGTTGGTGAACCAATTTGCAACCCACCTGACAGTATATGGGTTGACCCCCAGCTGTGTGGGTTTTTCAATGATGCCTCAGTGGGGGATTGTGTCAAAGGCTTTTTCCAGGTCTAGGTTGGCCATATACACAGATATGCCTTCGTCCAGGGCTTTGGTGACAGTCTCGAAGAAGTCCACCATGTTAAACAGGCATGATCTCCCTTTAACAAAACCAAACTGGGTCGGGTCAGGTGTTTGAAGATCTCCTATATCCTTGGTGATAAAGTGCATGATCATTCTCTCCATGTCTTGCAGATAAGGCTGGTTAGGCTAATGGGTCTATAGTTCCCGGGGTCAGTGGATGCACCCCACCTTGTGCAAGGGTGGCTCAGCAAGGACAAAACCAGTGCTTAGGCTGTGGTTGAAAAGAGCATGCAATGATGTTGCGAACTCCTGTTTTAAACCATTGAGAACGCAGCCTGGCATTTTATCAGGTCCCACAGAGTCTGTGTTTTTGGCCTTGGAGAGAGTGGTCAGGATCTGCTCTTTATAGATACTAGGTGGAAGGAAGGTTTGGGCTATATGTGATGAGGACAGGTGGGATAAGGTTTCACTACACCTGTCCACCAGCAGATTTGCTATTTTCACTGGTTCAGTATACGAGGTACCATTCACTACCAGTTTAATGCAAATCTAGTTTGTATTCCTGTTGAATAAAGTGTATTCTTCAGGTGCCATGCTAACCAGACATGATGGACCTACACCCAGTAAATAATGACATTAGAGCTTTGAATTTCTTGTTATTCCTGTCTATGATTTTGCCTGATATTTTTGCAATGTACAATGCAATGTACAATCCCTATTAAAACATTTTTTTGCAAAACCACAGAGAACTGCAGTCAGTCACTAATGCAAGTCAGAGTTTCAGAATTGTTATTGTTCAAAAAATGCATGTTGATGTCTATTGTTCTGCTAACATTTAAATGAATTAGAGTATTCTGCCATTCATCTGTCCACAGCTTTTCAGAACATGTCTAATATTTCTGATATTTCTTCGTCATTCATAAAATTGTTGATTTTCTTGTAAATCAGTGAAGATTACATTTCAGTAAAGCAAGTCATTAAAGTTTCACAGTTCATATTGTCAAGAAAATGCACGCTAATGCTGTTGTTTTTGAATGTTTAAGGAAAATTTGACTTTTTGGTACTTAGTGCAGTTGAGTAAGAATATGAGCTGTTAATGAGTTGTTTTTTGTAGTGCAGGGTTTGAATCCCTCATTTTTGTCTGCTGTGTGATGCTGACCAAGACTTCACCAAAAAGAGATCCTGAGCTGCTCCTGAAAAGGGACATTTGCACCCAGTGGGCTGTCCCATGACATTAGCAAATGCATTGCACATTGTGTTTGCCTTCACTCACCCTTCACACAGTCACTGATTAGTGCTTCAGAGCGTGTTGTTTGTCTATGAATCTCACCACCCATCACATAGCTCCCAATTTTTGTTTCACTGCATGCTATTTTACTATGAATACCAGAATGCCTCATGCAAGTTTAACAGCTTGCCAGATGTGCTTTCAATAAATGCAAGTTTCAAGGGAAGACAAGTTTACTGATGCTCATAATGTGTCTATTTTTAATGTGAATGTTTTCTCTCTTTTCTTTAGCAAATGGTTGACAATGTTTTGGCTGCACAACTTGAAATAAAAGTTTTAAGTTAAATCTAAATCTTCAAGATTATTGTAAATGAAAAGAGAAAAACGGTATGCTCATTGACACGTGAACATTTTATTGTTATGGGTAGAGTCCCTCGGATTCACTAATCTTCCACTCAAGACTAGCTTAGTCCTGCACGGAAGTGCCTGTTTAGGGGCAGGATGGCAGCGCACCATGCATATTAATGAAGGCTCTCTGCCCGACCTTTTAGGCTTACACTGAGCGTGTACGAGTTCAGGGGGTGTGTCTGAGAGCAGAGCTCTCAGAATAAACATGCCCTTGCAATGTAGAACAGCACTAAGTGGAAATAAATGAGCGAGACCACTCATAGGTGTCCGTATATCCCTACCAACAGTCCCCCATGTGTACAACAGCAACAGGACATAAAAATCAAAAGAAGAAACCCCTTTATTTTTTTTTAAAAATCCAAGTACAACTAACCGTAGGTGCACGGGTGTGCCCATTGCTTAGCTAAGGTTAAAGCAGTTCAAAAGGTTGAAGAGGATAACAAGGAAGATATATGCAAATAAAGCACCACAGCAATGGTGTAGTGGGCAGAGTATTCACCTAATGAGCAGGCATTCCTAGTTAGAATCCCACTGTAGCACAGTCTATTTTACATGGCAAAGCATGGTATAACCAATATTTTTATTGCAAAACCCACTAAATAACATATATTTATGAACTGGTGTACTGCAGGAAATGCACATGGGAAGAGTCAGTGTCATAATGAATCAGTAGTAAGCAGGTGTAAGCACAGATAAGCAGTAGTAAGCATATGTAAGCACTAGTAAGCGTGTTTAAGTGCATTTGCATGTGGATAAGCATTGCCTACACAGATTAAGCAAAGTAGTAGCTAACTGGGTGTAAGAAACTGTGACCGGAAATTAGGAGTGCTTACCTCCAAGGAAACCCACGCAAACCCACGTACAACTGTAAAGTGCCTTAATCACTCTGTATCCAATGGGCCTTTGTCTGCCCAGCAACAAAATAAGCAGCCATGCAGGTCTTGATCCCTGGACCCGGTACAGCATAGTCCCAGTAGCTATCCACAAAGCCATCACAGAAGGTGAAAGTGAAAGACAGCAGTATACAGTTATATGTGCCATAACAGACTACATAACATAAATATGTGAATATGGAGTACAGCAGTAAGCCCAGAAGTGAGGTATACTTGTAATAGAGTGTCAACATTCCCAATAAAACACAAGGACCCCACAGAGTGTACGTACACATCAATCAGAGATACTAGGCATACATATATGGTGTAATGAATAATAACACAATGCCAAAAAGGCATTATAATGAATGTCTACTGAAGGCAACACCAAACATTGCACAGGCCAGCTTAGGAGGTGTGAGCAATGTGTACATCAGCTAACTCTTTGTGCCTAGTAGTATACCCCTTTAAACAATGCCAACCATAGGTAAGCAGGCTTGCCCATAGCTTAGCCTTTTCAAAACTGGCCAGTCATGGAAAAGTGCGGGAAATCAGCCCTACTTAAATCCAAGAGGCAGGAATACAGTTCATAACTGGTTGAAGCTTCCCCTTGCAGCCACTATGGCAGTAAGGGGAGAAGGAGTGCGCTTCCAGGTGCAGTGTTGGTGCATCCAGGAGTTCAAAGTCATGGCTGGACTCCTAGTTAAAGACCATGCACAGAGACTGCTGCAGGGCCATTAGCAGGGGTCCCAATATAAGGCGGAGGCCTGGGACCATCTCGCCCGCGACCTCAACAGTGCCACTGGCATACCCCAAACTGGTGAGCAGGTCAGGCACCACTATGCCGACCTGAAGCGGTGGAAGGAGGACCTCTTGGAGGAGTGGCTACAAGAGGCTAGAGCATCAGGGGATGTCCCAACTCTGTGCAAGTATCAGTCCACTACCTGTTTAATAATTGCCAGCTCAGGTATATCATGGATAGGGATGGCTAAATATTCCTCTTATGTCCCCTACAGCTGCAATGGAGTGGGCCGTGAACCAGGAGGCCCACATCTCCTGCCTGGCGCAGTTGCGGCGTGAGGCAGGTTAGTAATACTCATGCTTTTACTGTCATAGGAAATAAAAATAAAAGGAGTAGTAAAGTAATTGCTAGTATAAAACCTGTATTTTTCAAGGCAAGTACTGTGTACAAACAGTTAGTCAGTGTTAACAAACATTGCCTCCCCAGGTATACCAGGTAAGAGGTGTATACTGCAGGTAAAACCGGTTCATGTGTAATGATGTTGACAGCCATATCAGTGTCCAATATAGGTCTATAGGGTAGTGTAGTAAGACTTATAAGGTACAGATAACAGCGCTGACTAGGAAAGTAATGTGGAGTACAGGAATATACTACTTGTTAATTGACATCTTTCTCTCCCCACCTAATCTCCAAAAATAATCAACATACCCACCCCAACTGGTATGTACTAACTCTGATAATGGATAATCGTTTGATAAATATTCTAATGGTTCCCACGCATGTGCCATATTGAATTATCCCAACATTGTTGGCATGGTGCCATCAACATACCTGCATGCTGTTCTTATTACCACTGTGATTCCATATATGCATGTGTTCTGTTTGCTATGCAACTGTTCCGTATCTGTTGCCTGGGCTAATGGGAATATCTATGCATGCTGTTATACCTAACCCTGGAATGTGTTGACTATTACTAACCCATATATGATGTTGAAATCTAAACACTATAGCATGCTTGGGAAGGCCAGTCCCAGCGGACCCACCTGTCCCACCTCAGCTGGCCGAGGCATCAGGCACCAGCATGTCTGGGGCCCAACCCCACACCTCCTGTCCATTGGTCCTGCACCTCCTTCAGGTGGAACTGCCTCAGGGGATGGGGCTCACCCCCCCCTGGGAGTGGGTGCAGACAGGCACCTGTCACCCATCGCCAGGTATGGGTCGTGGTGCATAGAGCGATCAACGACCAGGTCAGTGATCTTCTACACCAGCTTGAGGGCCACATGTCATGATTAGAGAGTTAGCCTGACTCTGCGGCTCAGCCCCCAGCACAGCCATCTTCGGGGCTGTGAAGGTGCAGTGGTGGCTATGGGTGAGGACTTCAGTCCCACTGTTACCACTAGGGGGCTTGTGGGCTTCTGATATACCATCACCATTCCCCATCAAGGTGTTTACCCCCCCACATGTGTCATATACTGCCCCTGTATCTGTCTTGTGTGCCTTGTCTGTTAACCTACCCAACCTACCTCCCCAAATATGCCTACCACCCCTCCTCAACATCCCACTTCCACCTGAAAAAAAAAGGGCAATCTGTTCCCACAAACAAATCTCGTCCCATACATAGCTGTCCATTTCGCACACGTCCACTGGACACATGTAATCTGGTCTAATTGGCATCACAACGAATTTTTGTTGTCCACACCCCTCTCCCAAAGGTTTGAGTGTCCAAACCTACCTCTAAATTCAGTGTATATGCACAATTGTTACTGTAGAAGAAATGGGTAGCTATGGACCTTCCCTACACCCTTCTTGCACATTCCTAGCTATTTTCCCTACTGTCTTTCGCTGTTTGTGCCCCTTTTTCACCACTTTCCTATCAACCCTTTTTTCTTTTCTTTTAAAGAAATTAGCGCTGGTGTAAGCGGGAGTAAGCACTTTTAAGCAGCAGTAAGCGGGTTTAAGCCTGTTTGCAAAGGGGTAAGACTACCCACACAGATTAAGCAATTTAGAAGCTAACTGAGTATAAGAAACTGTAACTGGAAGTTAGCAGTGCTTACTTCCTTGCAAACCTGCACAAACCCGCTTACAACTGCTTTAAAGTGCCTTAATCACTCTGTATCCAATGGTCCGTGTTCTGCCCAGCAACAAAATAAGCAGCCTTGAACCCAGGACCATGCAAACCATAGACAAAGTGATCTACCACTAAGCCATGACAGATATACATAAACATGATGTTATCACAAACATATCATCCAGCACAATCATTCAACAGTACAGGAAATGTAGTAATATCATACCACACAACCTCTTAATGCAAGAATTCTGGACAAAGTGTGCCAAAATGTGAGTACAAATTGGGATATATGTCAAATATTGTTCTCATACACTTAAAACGTTGCTAGTTAAACAGTTATATGTATTAAAACACATATTTTGAAGGAGTTGAAGTCTGAAGTACAAAGGTATCATCAGTAGTTACTGACTTCACTCCTGAGATCATCCATGTCAGTTGACAAGAGAATGAGGAACAGGCCAAAATTATGAGCCAAACATTCATGGGCATATGGAAAAAAAAAAAAAAAAAAAAATATATATATATATATATATATATATATATATATATATATATATATCTGTAAATGTAGACAGACAGACAGCTATATGTATATATATGTATGGCTCACAAATAATCATATAACATCAATTGTATATAGATAGATAAATATGTTCATATGTATACACAGATAGAAATGTGTATAGCATGTCCACATGGGAACATCATCCTGAAACACTCACTACAAGAGAACAGATCATATACACTGTTAATGGGGGTGGGGGCATTAATGAGGGATAGATGGTAATTACTGCTATGTTGCACCCCTACATAGCCCTAACAGATATGCTGTGCAATCCAATATCCAGCACATGCAGTTCCTGACTCCAGGTCCCTCCACAGCACAGCTACAATGCTTTAACAGTAAGCCAATTCACCTGTAAACTGTCAGGGCAATATCTGTAACATATCAAGCAGAAATGTCATTCTACCGTAGGGAATGTACAGTGCGGAAGGAGTACACATTACAGTGGTGTAGATATGCACACACATCCATACATTGACAAATATATTCAGGTATATATACACACACACACACACACACACACACACACACACACACATATATATATATATATATATATATATATGTGTATATATATATATATATATATATATATATATATATATATATATATATGAGATATATGCAATGAGGGATGAGTACAGTGGGACAATTACCCTCTTTCTTCTGGATGAAAATCCCTCAGTGATGAGGTGTGCCACATAGCCTGGTATTACAGGTGTGCTCTCTGGAGCATTGAACCATGTCCCATTTACTGCACAGATATCAATGTTCCCCATTTGTAGGTGTGCCTCAAGAGATTGGCTTTTTAGGTTTAGATGTCTAGCATTGAGTAGCCTTGCCTCCAGTTTTGCATACTTCTATCTGTTGTGGTGGTGTTTTTTTCCTTTGAACCTTGCCTAAATAATGCACTATGGGGGTGCCAAGAGCTGTAGCCAGTAACCTGAATCCCAGGGGCAACAGGTGCAGACCATCTCTGGCAAAGCATCGTGGTTTGTCAATCATGTTGTCCCAGGCAGACAGATACTGGATCGCCTTTGAATGACATCAGAAGCTTAGCTACTTGTTGGAGTCATTGCTGTGTATATGTATATGTATATGTGTGTGTTCATATTTATATATATGTACATATATATCTCCATATATGTATGTGGATATGTATATGTCCATATATGTATGTGGATAGGTATATGTCTATATATCTATATAGATATGTGGATATACACATATATGTTTACCATATGTCCAGAACATGGAGTGGAGTCCTACCTCAGCATCAATAGTCCCAACCCCTTAGTGCAAGGGGATGTCATGGATGTATTGCAGGTATACATGTAGACTGTTGCTACTGTCATAGGAGTGTCTTAACAGACATGTTCGGTGTGGGAGGTCACATCTGCTGTAGCCAATGCACCATTGGCTATGGACAGACATCCTGAGGGCATCATAGTACAGTACCACTGCTAGCACAGTAATGATCCTGTGGACTACAGCAGGGATATGACCAATATATGTGGACAGTCTGGCACTCTGTGGTCAGTCCAAAAGTATTCACCTCTCCCCTTCATACAAGACATGTGGACCATGCATCCCAATGTGGATGTTACTAGCCATGTACATCGGTGTATCACGACAATACTGAAGTACATATGCCCACACAGTGTATGCATGCACACACGCCAGTCTGTCCTGACACATAATACCTGGTGGTGCTGAGTACACATGGCCACATACTGCCCAGTAGATAGTGACATACATCTGTACAGCATACCACTGCTTTGTCAGAAATACACAACAGTTGTGCTGACCTGGCTGCAGTATGTCTTGTAAGTAACTGAACATAAAACACACTAGGTAATTACAGTAGGCTGCTAGGTATGTCACAAAGCACTGGGCAAACCACAGGCAGACTGCCACAACACTGGAATACATATTGTATGGGGGAATACACATGTACCTGCGATTATAGCGGGCTTGACACACAGGTCACAGCACAGCGTAGCAGACACCTGTGAGAAAATGCATACTCACATCCAATGACAACGCAGTCACAGGCACATATGATACACAAGCTTAACACTGGAGCAGCATGTAACATCAGACAGAACAGGACAGAGAAGAATGGAGTCTTCCACAGTCTGTACAGAGCCCATGGTCCATAAGCGCAATACACATACAGTCGGCAATCATCCTACCTCAGGGGTCTGCAACCTGTGGCTCTGGAGCCACATGTGTCTCTTCAACCCTGCTGTAGTGGCTCCTTGTACCTCTGAGGATTAATGGACACTCTACCACACAACAAACACACACACACACACACACACACACACACACACACACACACACACACACACACACACACACACACACACACACACACATCAAGCAATCACAACACAGGAACACAATTATGGAGATATGTTAGGTATTGTTCTTATACACTTAATTATATTATATTCAGTATAACTATATATGAAACTGTATATGCTCTGCTATCTTCATTGTAGGAGTAAGATAGCTGTTGTGCCTCCCGATGAATTTAGTTTGGTGGGTGAGGGGTCAGGAATGGATCTTTGGATATTGAAGGCTCCAGACCCCTGCCCTATGTACACAGACCACAGTACTGTACACAAGAACACAGAATGTCTAAGTAATGTCGTCAGAAACAGCCCCTACTACACAGAGTATGTCCAGCTGTCTGTTATCTGACTGGCTTGTTATCAGGTATGATGTCAATAAATAATGGTGTACAGACCATATGCACGATAAATATGTGGGCTTCATTTTCACAACACATGTGTACACCTC
>NC_056725.1:1028968452-1029175952 GCF_019279795.1 Protopterus annectens
CTCACAACTCGCAGTCTGCTGCCCCCCCAAACCACACCCATATCAACACATTGATCTCCGCCCACACCCCTTACCAACCGCTCTTCAAGCCACACCCCCTTCACAGTGCTGCTCTCTCTCCCATCCCTGACAAATACATGCCAGGATGCTAATCATTTATATGATGAAACAATAAAACAAGCATGGATATTTCAGTTCAAGTGTGGAAAAGCACGTAAAGTAGCTTACCATGTTTACATTATGGCTGACCTTACTACAGTGCAACTGAATCCAAATGACCACTCATAAGTGCAATCCATTTTAGTGGATACTGAGGGAAGCAAACCCTCAACCCAAAGAAACTGCTTCTCGCTCCTTCCTGGGTCAATCATTGCTAGGTGGCTTGCATTTGCGTAGGAATCTATCAAGCTAATTGCTCTTCTTATCATTCCTGATTATTCCAACTAGATTAAAGGGTTTAGGTGCAGTAAAACGTCAGACATCCTCAAAGTTCCAAAACAACAACACTAGATTAAAGGGTCGAGGTGCAGTAAAACGTCAGAAATCCTCAAAGTTCCAAGAGAACAATGCTAGATTAAAGGGTCGAGGTACAGTAAAACGTCAGACATCCTCAACGTTCCAAAACAACAACAAAAAAATATATATCATAAAAAATCTAATGGGAAATAGACTTATTTTTTTCTTGATTTTGAAGAGCAATAAGCACCCCTTTACACCCTTATATGTACCAACTCTGTGTGTGCACCAATGTGAAGAAAGGAGAAATCTCCCTAAAGAAGTCAATCATTGCTGGACCACAATTAAAAATTGCACTGGGAATGATTTCCTATAGGAAAATCTTTTTTTTTCTGAAGGCTACCAATGCTCCAGCCATTTCACTTTGACCATGTATAGGGAAGCCAAATCTAAACATTATGCAATCAGTGTTACACTTACAAACAATGATAATGTTAATGATTGTGTTGCAGGTATAGTTATGGTTGTATAATATTATAAACGGCTGATATACAGAAGTTTAGGGTATAATGAAGTATGAGTAGGGGATGAGACTACATCTGACCTGAAGGTGCTAAGTCAGAGATGGAATATGAAAAGGGAAGACAAACTTACAATGCCTTGAAATTAAAGTTAACTAATATTAATTTAGCAGATCTTTTTTCTTGCAAGAAGAACACATATACACAAATGAACTCACACATATACTCCAGTACTTAAATATTTGTAAGTTTGCTGACAGAGAGACTGTTATATAATAGATATTGCAAGTGTGGTTAGAATTCTGCACTGTTATCTATCAGCATGTCAGTTTGCAGAGGGAAAGAAAACTCAGAAAATTAAAAAAATGTAGTGCTTCTCCAGCAGAGGAATTATCCCTGTAGTCTAAAAACAATCCTATGCTATCCCCTTACATAAACATGGCAAATCACATCAGCTGGCAAACTACAGACTTATAGCCATCTTGTCCTATCTAAAATACTTAAAAATATGATCACATACATCTGGTCAACCACCTAGAAAAGAAAAAGTTACTTTTCACAAGTCATAATTTTAGGCCAGGTCATAGCACAGAAACAGCATTACTTACTTTCATAAAGTATGTTTGTTACAGAAAAAAATCAAGGTAAAATGGTAGCATTCCTATTTTTAGACTTGTCCAAAGCATTTGACAGAGTTTTATACCCCCGGCTTTTTCTTAGATTTAAGGAACTATCCCTAACAAACAGTGCAATCAATTGATTTACAAGTTACCTCAGTGTGCATGCCAAGCCGAGGAGCTGTCAACATCATAATAAACAACATTAGAACCTTTAACCTTTAATATATTTATAATTAAAATGCATACAGCCTCTCACCCAGCAAAACTACTCCGATCTGCAAATGACTCAACAGTAATATGAGCTGCTACTTCAGCTAAACAGCACCAAAATGACTCAAAGACTTCCTTTTCAAAAACTAAAACTGGATGGAACATTTTAAACTAGTCCTATGTCCAAATACAACTAAAATATGGTATTTTCACCTCCTACCTTACAAACAAACTTCAGAAATCCTCCCAAATTGTTTTGGCGCTATGCCACGTACTCGCAATTACGCAAATTTTATTAATAACGTAACTTGCCTGATAATGATCACTTACTCTCCAGATAGCATCCCATTCATCCTTGCACATTGATGACACACACCAGGACATGCTGGCACTATATGATGATGTGAATTAAACTGAAAGATGCATCGGAATTAAAGGGGCCATTCATTCAGAAATTCACGGAATCCCCTTATTTTCATACGTAAAACAGAACTTCCTGCAAATTTTGGGCTGGTTGAGTGATATATATTTTTTTTCAGTTTGGGATGGGTTTCTCCCTGGGTCCTAGTGCCTGTTTTCTACCCCTCCATTAGAAAAACTGTACTGAAGTGTGTAGTCAGTAAGCTTCCCGATGTCCTTGCCCCAGACTCAATAGTACAGGGCCATATACCACTGTTACATACACTGGCCTCTGGAGTGCATAAGAGCACACATGTATTGTGTAGGTGACATCCACACATATATGGCCCCAGTCCCACCGTATGTGTGGGGGATACAACAGTAGTGGACTGATGGCAGCAATGGCAGTGTGATATAATCACAATCCACTATGGAACAACCTCCGACAGCATGTCATATGTGCAAAGCTTGGTATGTAGGTGGAGGACAGAGGCTGGAACACAGGCAAAAATGTGGAAAACTCTTTCCATACACTAAGCAAGTTGCTGGTGTTACAGGATAGTCTGCAACATACCCTTAGTCAGGGAATTGAAGAATTGAGGTTAGAAACAGAAATGGATGTAGCCATGTACTGATAGCACTCAACACACACAGTGCCAGTGAAATATCTGACACAGGACCTGTGTTGTGGACAGACAACACATGATAGGCACACCTCTGGTCACCAAGAGGATAGGCCCACAGTTGAGACCTATGCTAACAGACTGCATTCCAAGATAAAGTAGTATGTACACACACACCCTGTAACACCAGTACTATACAAAGCATAACACAACTCTACACACACTTTGTCTGTAGTTCCTGAACCTCCTACAAATATGTAGTTGCCCTGAATGTGCTGGTTCTCCCCTAAGAGGTATTTCTACCTGCTGTCTGTAACACTGATGCCCACACACAAGAAGGATGTCTATCACACAGGCAATGTAAAGGGACCACTTCCACATGATGTAGGGGGTTAGAGTAGGTGGTTGCCATGACAGTGGTGACTGGAAGTACTACACATGTGTAATCACATATATACAATGCTATCTGGATAATAATATGTACATATATTTCCACCAGATGCCCTGGACATGGAGTGTAGCCCTACTCCAGCCTCTAAAGTCCCACAGTCATAGTACAAGGGGATGTCAGGTATGTATAGAGGGTATATTAGTAGACTATTGCTACTACCATTGGGATTGTCTTCACATACATGGTGTGTGTTGGAGGTCACATCTGCTTATATCATGTGTGCCATTGGCTACTGACAGACATCCTAAGGACATCATAGTAAAGTACCACTGCTAGCGCATAATGCCCCTGTGGACTGCAGCAGAAATATTGGCCAATATATGTGGACATTCTGACACACTCTGTACAGTCCAGAGGTATACACATAACCTCTTAGTGCTAAACATGTTTACCATGCCTGACAATATGGGTGTAAACAGCCATGTAGATGAGTATAACACATAACGACTGGAATAATTTGCCACCATACGTTATGCATTTACACACTCTTATCTGGCCTGACACATAATAACCGCTGGTACAGGGGTGCCATGGCCACATACTACCAACTAGATATTGACATACATCTGTACAGCATCCTACTGCTCTGTCTGGCATACATGACTGTTAAGGGAGGCCCGGCAGCAGTACATCTGGCAAGTATCTACACATGACATCTCACTGGGTAAGTACACTAAGCTGGTAGGTATGTAACAATGCACTGTGTAGGCTACAGGCAGACTGGCTCAACACTGGCCTACATCTCCTATGGGGGAATGCACATGTACCTGCATATATAGCAGGCTCTACAGGCATGTCACAGCACAGGGTAAGATATATCTGTGTGAAAGTACATAACCACAACCAGTGTGAACACAGCCACAGCCACATATGTTAAGGTTGCATAATATTACAGTATATGGACTATCTGTTTGACACCATCCTCATATGTGCCATTCACAGACTGACCCTACATATACTGGGCAGCTACACAGTTTGGTCTGATGGCTGTCTGTGGTATGAGACATGGGGTCTCTATGACACTATCGAATGGACTAAATAGCGAATGCTATTTAGTCGATCCGATACTGTCAAAATGGCAAAATAGCGAAGTCACGGAACATCGAATTTTTTCCCAGGGAAAAAATTTGGTGGGCCGTCTTCGGGACTTTGCCATTTCCTCCACTATGGTGTGATCTCAGAATTGGTATATTTAAGTAGGGGGGTGCAGGAGGTGAAGCCCCCCACTTAAATTTGTGTTTAAGTTTATTTATTTTTTTTATGGAGCAGCAAATTTTTTCCCTGGGAAAAAATTCACTGTTCCATTTGTTCCATATGTTGTTTCGATATTATTGATACAATGAAATGACGTTTGCTATTTACATCGTACAATAATATGATATAGACACGAGACATGTGTGTGTGCGTGTGTATGTGTGTGTGTGTATGGCCCTACAAACATGTACACCAATACTGTACCATACAGTGGAGCAGCATGTAACATCAGATAGGATGGGACCTAGAACAATGACATCTACCACAGTCTGTACACAGGCTAAAGTATATATTAACAATACACACACTGTTGACATTCACCATAAGTACACAAACCTCAGTACTGTACAAACATCCACAGAATGTCTAGGTTATCTCATCAAATATAACCCCTACTGTACATAAGATGTGTAACAGTCTGATATCTCACTGGCTTATTATCAGATATGATGACACTAGTTATGGTGTACAGCACATATGCACCACTTCATGCGCGACATATGTACACAGGTTGACAGAGTTGTGGCTGGAAGCACATACATAGGGCCAATAATGACATGTTGCTGTGATAACCTCATGCATTTACTGTTGTAATAGGGTTTGTTGCAATATATGTCCTATGAGGGATAAGAAGCCAGTAACTGTCATGGTTTTCACCATCTACAGACTGCAATCCTCACACTATCTTCTGCAGTCTACAGATAGATTCTCCATTGGTAACACATGAAACCAAAGGCACAACACACTGCCCTGTCTAAAGATGACCCTGCAGATGGGGATTCCTCATAAACATGGAACTGACATGGCAGGTATTGAGACATACAGGACAGTCATATCCACACACACACTGTTAAAGCAACGGTACTCCAAATGCAGTATAGCAGCACTTACAGTCTATAGTCAGGTCAGGCACATCCCCCTCATGTGTGTTGCCCTGTTTCCACAGTGTATGTTGCTAGAGGTAAATCCCCAATCCATCTGAGATGCTGTTTGCCAAAGAACAGATTTAGTTCCTGCTCACAGTGAATGAAAAGGGCCAACACCAACATGATGTTCCTAGATATTGGAGTGTATTTCCATGCAATTGGCTATGGGAATGTTACCACAGCTGTTCCACATGCAATCAGCTTGGGGAGGGCTGCAATTTGTGCAGAAGGCATCAACTGATCATGAGCATCACTTAAAATACACATGCTACTACCAAGCAAAGCAGGTGTAGGTTTCCACATCCACCAGAGAGGGAGTGGGAGAGGCAGACAGAGGCAAACACAAGTCAGGGAGTGGTGGGAGAGTAAAACCTAAGCATGTTTGTGTCACACACCTACCAGCACAGGGTATCAAATCCCTGATGACTATGTAGTGCTATCACAGTTCTATGCAGTTATGGGATGCGCCAAATGGATTACTTGTTGTGAAGCCCTCAGAACATATATGTGATGGTGACTGACATCTGCACAGGGATATGGTAGCTATACGGCAGGTGATGTACACGTGCCTGTCCGCATGAACAGGTGCCAGCATCAACACAGCCACACTCTCACAGGGACACACACACATTGACACACTTGGCAGGGCCAGGATTACAACTCATCATTAGTGGGATTGCCACAAAACATCTCTGTGCAGGTATCACATGCACCACACGGGCCATACGGGGGTTGTATGTGCAAAGGGTATGGGGAGGTGTCTGACATCAGACAGCATGCTTCAGTATGCCCATGGGAGTTGTAGGGAGTGTGGATGTTAACATACGCACCATACAACACACACACAAACAAACATGGTGCCAGTACTGACATGCATGCATGCATGTCTGCATGGTTGAGTGGTGGTCGACTGTGCCAGATGACTGTACAAGGCAAGGCGATGGGTATACCTTGGCATCAGGCCACATGATGATGGTCTGCATTGTGACTCAGGGCTGTAGTGTCTGCATTTTCCCACACAGGTGGGTATTGTATCCCCCATCCAGTCACCTAGGTGACTATTGTGTGTGGCCAATGCTGTGCATCACTTGTCATGAATGCGTTCCTTAGTCCATGACATGGACGGTGTCTGGGATGTGCACACCTCCCACATGCATGTACAGTGACATGTGGAACTGTACCTGGGGTGTCTGTCCCATGTTGTGAACACAGATTATCATTAGATGTGACAGTCTTGCCCACCTGTTGCGGAAACTGGCAATGGGCAGCAGGTGTACCCTGCACCTACATTGATAACATGCTAACAGCATTCCCTGGTGTCAGTGGTATCAGTCAATGCAAGGCATGTTGTCAGGCATGGTATGTCCTTTGTGGGTCACATGTGATGGCACCACAGGTGTATTAGGTGTCCATTGGGGAACATGGGGAAGGTGCACTGTCTGCATGTACGTGCATATTGGACAGATAGACAGGGTGCCATGCCCTCTGTAGGCAACAGCTATCACCCCTTAGTTACTATCAGTGACCACTATGCAGTGTACTACCCACATATTGGCTGTTGCCTAGGCATGTCTGTGTGTGTGTATGAGACATGGGTTGAGAGTGTGCTCTGTGTAATACTGGGGTTGCTAACTGTGATTGCCTGGCCTTGATGTCACATGTATGGGTATGGCTTTGTACCCCAGCCTCTCAGCTATTTCACATCTGTTATCCCTGTACGGTGGACATTGTAAGATATAGTAGGGCCACCATATAAGAAATATGCAAAACCCACTCCAAATTGGCCACATGTGTCACACACTCACACCACCTCCACAGAGGATATGTGTTATACACACCTGTCATGTCTGGGAGTAGAACCCTTATCTAAATAGTTTATTATATTACAGCACTATGCAGTTATAGTACATGCCATGGAGATTACTGGCGTGCTCCTTCCCCAAAGGTGTATATCACATTGGATGACATCAGCAGGATTGCCAAAGTAGGACATTTGAATTGTAATGAGTGTGACTAGCCTAAAATGCATTGCTCCCTACACAGACAGTGAGACACACACAAAACATCCACAACTGACATGTGTGGGTATAGAACCCCTAACAGAGATCTACATCATACTACAACATGGAGCTGTTAGAGGATGCACCACAAGGATTACTAAAGAGCTCTTTCCCCAAAGGTGTATTTCACAATGACTGACATCAGCAGGATTGCCAAAGTAGGCCATTTGAAATGTACTGTGTGTGAATAGCCTAAAAAGCATTGCTCCCTACACACAGACAGTGAGATGCACACAAAACATCCACAACTGATATGTGTACAAAAATCTATATCATACTACAGCGTAGAGTTGTTAGAGAATGCACCATGGGGATTACTAGTGAATGCCTTCTCCAAAGGTGTATTTCACAATGAATGACATCAGCAGGATTGCCAAAGTAGGCCCTTTGAAATGTATTGAGTGTAACTAGTCTATTGCTCTATACACTGACATTGAAGCACACACAAAACATCCAGAGCTGCCATGGGTGGAGATTGAACCCTACCACAGTTCTACACCACGCTACAGCAATATGCAGTTACAGGGCACACTACAGAGATTACTAGGTTATAACCTTCCCAGAGGTGTATTTCTAGGTGGGTGACATCAGCAGCCTTGCCAAAGTTGAGTATATGAATTGTAAGGAGTGTGAGTACTCTAAAAAGCATTGCTTTCTGCTCAGACAAGGTCAGACAGACACACACACACTTGCCATGTCTGGGAATGGAATAACTACCTAACTACTTTATCACACTATACAGTTACAGGAATCACTACAGATATTACTGGGCATCAATCTTCCCAGAGGTGTATTTCTAGGTGGGTGAAATCAGCAGCCTTGCCAAAGTTGTGTATATGAATTGTAAAGAGTGTGAGTACCCTAAAAAGCATTGATCTCTACACAGTCATACAGACAAAAAGAGTTACCAAGTCCTGGGTTAGAACTACTACCTAATTACTTTATTACAATGCAGCAGTACACACTTACAGGATGCACTACAGAGATTACTGGGCTGCAATCTTCCCAGAGGTATATTTCTAGGTGGTTGACATCAGCAGCCTTGTCAAAATTGAGTATATGAATTGTAAGGAGTGTAAGTACCCTAAAAGGCATTGCTTCCTACACTGTCAAAGACAGACAGACCCACAAATGCACACACAGTTGTCAAGTCTGGGGTTAAAACTCCTCTCTAACTACTTTATCACACTATAGCAGTATGCCATTACAGGACACACTACAGAGATAACTGGGCTACAGTTTTCCCAGAGGTGTATTTCTAGGTGGGTGAAATCAGAAGCCCTGCCAAACTTGAGTGTATGAATTGTAAGGAGTGTGAGTACCCTAAAAAGCATTGCTCTCTACACAGTCAGACACACACACACAAATGCACACACAGATGCTCACACACACAGTTGTTAAGTCTCAGGTTTGAACTCCTGCCTAACCAGTTTATCACACTACAGCAATACACAGTTATGAGACATGCCACAGAGCTTACTCGGCTACAGCTCTCCTAAAGGTGTATTTCACATTGGATGACCTCAGCAGACTTGTCATAGTAGGACTATGGGGAGGGCAGTGTGTGCATGGGCCATAACCCATTCATCTAGGGGTTGACACGCTATATGTGGGCACACACAGGGTCATATGTCACAGGTACGTGCATACAGCTGCTAGATGACTACTTCCTTGTACAGTCATGTTGCACAGCTGGCACGTGCACCACATCGTCTGTAATGCTGACAGATACTGTTGGCTAGTACCTGCAGTGAGTGACATCTGCACCTCATGTGTTTGGGCCCTTTGGCTGTGTGCTGGGTGGGACAGGCCTGGATGGCTCCATGTCACAGTCCCCTCTTCCAAACATCTATGTATGTCTACCTTTGGCTTCTTCTAGTGTGTTTTCCTGACATATATGTCTGTATTCCTATCCACTGTGTGTGCAAGGCATGAGTGGTGCATACTGATGAGTGTCTGCACTAACAACTGCAACTGCCAGATATGTCTGGTCCACTCATGTTTGCAGTCATGGCCTTCATGTGTTTAAGTGTGTGAGCATGCCCAGTATGACCTTTCAGTATGTTGTTGACTGACATTGCCTTCATTTCTGTGTGTGTATGAGCATGCCCAGTATGGCCATCTGTATTGAATGTGTGGATCGTGTCCAGGTAGTTTGTGCTGACCTTTGTGTTGTACACTGACAGGTAGCATACTGTCTCTCCAGGGTATCCATCGATCATTTGGCTTTGACTGTTACTACATTTCTGCATAGCGGGGGGGGGGGGCACACCTGACTATTTCTACATTTCTACTCAGGGTTGGGGGGCACACCTGACTGTTATTATATTACTATGTAGGATGGATGGGGGCACACCTGACCATTTCTACATTTCTACACAGGGTTGGGGGGCACACCTGACTGTTATTACATTAATATGTAGGATGGGGGGGCACACCTGACTATTTCTACAGTTCTACACAGGGTTGGGGGCACACCTGACTGTTATTACATTACTAAGTAGGATGGGGGGGGGCACAACTGACCATTTCTACATTTCTACATAGGGTTGGGGGGGCACAACTGACTGTTATTACATTACTATGTAGGAAATGGGGGCACATGTGACACTTGTACACATTTGCTATAACTGTACTGGTATGTCAGGTACTCCATTTCATTCTGTATTGCTAACTATCATGCTGACTAGAGGCATACCAGTGTACTACAGATTGTGGCTTTGGTTGCCCTACATATTATTGTCTGACTTCTTACCCTTCAGAATTAACATCCCACTGCCTGCCCTGCTGTGGTCTGTCTGTGTAGGCCTGGGGAAGAGGTTAACCATAGCCATCATTCTGGAGCCATGGCACAGGCTATGTTGGATTTGTCTACACCTGCCCTGCTGGCTGAGACTGTTGTTGGGTATATGAACTGTCCTGACTGGCATGTGTGGGTCATATGGACACACATGTCACTCAGAACATTTCCTACAGTGGGATTTGTCACCCTGTGTAGTACTGGCTACTATGGTGACTCCAGTATGTGTTACAGATGTCATGGTGCCACTATGGGTGTCTACTGTCTGCTGCCATAACATTCAGCCACCCAATTCCCTTGCATGCTTACATCCATACCATAGCTGCAGGTAACAACACATCCTACTCCATTTGGCAATTGGTAGGTTGATTGACTTACCTTGAGGGTGTGCCAGACTTGCGGATGGTGCTGGAGGGCTGCCTATGTTGGATGCACATAGTACACTCCCTATACATGGTTGAGCACAGGCAGTGTCATGTTTGGCATCCCTTTTACTGTATGTGTGAGTCAGAGAGAGGTGTCATTCCCTGGGTCCCCACTGTGTCAGTGCATGTGCTATGCATTGCCTCTTTGCCAAGGCCAGGACATACTGGGCATGCCTCCTTCTGCCTACTGGGGCAGGCTCAGGTTATTCCTCCTCCCGGTCACTCCATGCCTGTGCAGGCCTTGGAATTGGCGAGGGGCTGTGTGGCCCTGCCCCATTCTGTTCCTGCTGCAGCTGTTTCCGCAGAATCATATTGTGTAGCATAGCACATACCATAACAATTTGGGTACATGTAGCTGGTGAATACTGCAAGACTCCACCAGATGTGTCCAGACACTGGAACCCTGACCTGAGCATCCCAAACACATGCTCTATTATATGTCTGGCCTGTGCGTGTGCCTCATTATGGCATTGTTGTTCAGGTGTGTGTGCATTTCCGATGGGTGTCATCAGCCAAGGCTCCAGTGTGTACCCAGCATCCTCCACTAGGTGACCGTAGGGGATGTCCCCATTGGCAAATCTCTGGTACAGCTGTGTCAGATGCCATATGTGGGAATCATCATAGCTTCCAGGGCAGTCAGCACACACATTCATTATAATGCCCTGGGCATCACATATGACATGGCAGTTGATGGAGGGGATGCCCCTGTGGTTGATGTAGGCCCTACTCTGCTCAGTGGGTGATGCTTTGATACATATGTGCATGCAGTCTATAGCACCCACTACCCCAGGATATTCTACTATTTGGTGGAAGAGACGCATATTGCTGGTCAACACCTCATGGGTGTTGAGGAAATATACGTGCTCTCTGGCATGTGCTGACATGGCATCCAGGAACTGGTGGAATACTCTGGATGCTGATGCCTGTGAGATCCCCATGATATCCCCAGTTGTGCTTTGGGAACTGTGGCTACTATACCTAGGCCTACACATACCTTGGTATCCACTGGAATGGGTTCCCCTTGGTCAGTTTGGTGTGTCAGGTGTGGCTGGCACAGCTCAACAATTTGCTGTAGGAGATCTCTGTCCACCCTATAGTACTCCACTATCTCCAGCTCATGTAGCCCCTGGTAGGTTTCTTTGCATATGTGCACTCTTCTCCATCTCCTCACTGTGGGTTGTTCAACAGCATTCACATCCTCACCACCCTCAGCCTCTTGCACATGTTGTTCTATGTTGCCTGCTGCAGCCCTTCTCATTTTGTAGGTTTGTTTGTTAAAATTTCCCTGCTTGTATACACCAGTGGTGTAGACTGTGGGAAAAAACAGAGGGGAAAGTGCTTGCTTAGTTTATAGTAGTGTTCTAGTCTGCTGCCTGTGTAATTGGCTGGTTTTGTCACATTTCACCTGCCAGCTTAGCTAGTACTCCTTGATTACCTTCCTACTGCTGTTTTCCCTTCACATTGCCCTTCTGTTTAAGCCCGTGTGTGTGCTGTGCAAACAGAGTGCTCAAATGTGCACACTGCTGCTAGTTCCTGGTTTAACCTCTTTTTTCTTCCTGTAAAACCCGGTGTGCAGCGCGCACACCCACTTACACTTTGTAAAGACTGCTAGGCAGGTTTAGACACACCCCCTAGCTTAGCTTTGCTAAGCTAGGAGTAAACCCGAGCCACTGGGTTCCAATGCACTTACAGTATGCCTGACACCCCTCCCCCCATGATGTCACCTACCTCCTAGGCTTGCACACAGCTATTCATACTTTTACACTGTTGGGACCTGACTCACATGCTGGGGTAAACTGGGATTCACTAACCTTCCCCTCATTTGCATAGGATTGCCTGCTATTGCATACTTACATGTGTCACACTGAACCTCCCCCCTTAGCAACCATTACTCACTGGCCATGTTGTCTTTTGCCTGCCATTGACTTGCATGGCAGAATACTGATTTTAGTTAGAATGCTTATTTTAGGTGTATTTTCTTATTTTCCCCCGATCCCGTTTGCGCGCCACTGCCCTATACTTAAACAGCAGAGATCGGCTAAAAAAAATAAAAGTTGATTTTTTAAATTTTTTGTATTGTTTGCAATGCCAATGGCCTTATACTTGGCCATTGGCATGCTTCCTCAATGATATGCAGCCTTTATTTAGAGCTGTCATAGCTCCATTTTGGATTTTGCAGAAATGTACTCGGTTACTAACCGAGTACATTTCTGCAGATAGCACTAGTCTTGCACGGACTGTAGCAAGCTTCCTGGATTGCAAAATCACCTTATTTGCATGGATTTCATCTGCAAATTGGGTGATTTGCATACCAGGGCTTAGGCCATGCAAGATTAGTGCAGGAGCACTCGTGCACACCCCTGCAGGCTGTTCCTGGATCGCATGGCAGACATATTGCCTGCTTGAGCTCATGCACCGATCTTGCACTCCATGCAAGCTTTTGAGCATCCGGGGGACAGCCAAGTAATGGGTTGGGGTGCCCAGTCCACAGCATTGCCTATGAACCCATATGGCCATGATCTATCTCTGATATGTGATACATGCTAGTTTTGTCCTATTTTTACTGACTACAATATATGTTTTTCTTGATTCCACGTTCTCAGGTGTTGGTATGGGATGGTCCCATATGATTACAATTTTTTAATTTCATAATTCTTTGTAATTTATATTTACAATGCTTTTTCACGTACTTGCATGTTGCAGTTTTCACACAATCCCATTTTAACAATCTAACAATCCTGCTACATTATTGTGCATTTTAGTGTACAGACCCTCATCCATGAGAATATTGCAATCCGCACCAAGATGTGTAACTTTTTCTAGATCTGTATCACAGATTCTACATTCATCTGCATCTCACAATTTTTCTATTGAGTCTGTAAACCATCTTATACAAGCTGATGGTTTACACACTCTGAGTGATTAAGTTATCTGTTGTTTTAAGGTCACCTCTCATGTGATATTTATGCACCACATCATTTGTGTTTTTTTCTTTAATCAAATGAACAGGCTAGTTGCTCCTATTTCAGAATCTAATTGACCCCCTTCATTTCTCAGTCAGGACAACAGCCCTCTGGCATATTTGTTCCCCAGTAGCAGGAAGAGACAGGCCATAGAGAGCAGGCCAGTCTGGAGATACTGTACAATATCCTATTCTCTTCCCTTCAGCAGCCTAGAAGCCCCACCATAGTTGGCTACAGAGATGCGTGTACATTTCTGCACATGCATAACCTCCTGAACAAGTTACATGCTGCATGTAACATGGACAAACAAAGTTCGTTATGCTGCCAGTGTTGGAGCTGCATTTCTGAAGGTGTCACCAATACAGTGAGCGAAGCTACCTCCATCCCCCAGTGATGGGCCAGTCATCATCAGCCACTCACTCCCAGCCTCCTCTCCCACCTGGCCCTTCCAGCAATCAAACTGCTAGTTGAACACAGATTGTCTGAGGTACAGTCAAGACACAGTCTATTAATGTGCCAAATCTTAGTCAAGGTCTGGTGTTTCATCTGATCTCAATAGTTGCCACTATAATTGTGAGATTTCCATTTTTCCTTCCATTTCTTTTGATAATGATCTTTATATTCGCTCTCTTTTATGTTGGTCTACTTCTGGTTTGATTTTATTACTTGCTCCTTTCTGTAATGCTTCCACTTCCACTTGTCTGAGCAAAGATGTCCTCTTAGATTTTTTTGCGGTTTAAAACTTTCATTATGTTTGTATCCAAAGACAGTCCTGTGATTGCCAACCAGTACATATAATCAGTTTCATAGAGTAATACTTCCTTGAGAATGAGGGGATATATAACTGTGCCATGCATTGCTTTTTACATATCTTTTGATAATGGTCTAATTTGTTCATGCTTCTTCACTAACCCTTCATCTTTTCCCAGATATTTATGTATTCCCTCTTGTTCAACTTTTCGGTGTATTTTTATATATCATATTCCATTCTTGGGTTGTTATGTTCTTGATATGTCAGTCGTCCTACTACAAATATTGTTTTTGACATGTGTTAAGACCAACTATAATTCTTATATCATCTGAAAAAAAAACTTTAGCAATTTGTAATTGCTGTTTCTTTTGCTTGTCTGATGAGATATATGATTTTAAATCATTCACAAAAACTGTAAGATTTTTATTTGGCGAGGTTGTTTGCATTATTTATGGAACAGAAATTTGACCTTTTTCATGACACAGTAATACGTTTGAGTGCTTGAGATCTGGGGTGGTGTTCTCATACTTGTGGATGAATCCATCACTGCAAAATTATTATGGGTTTACCCTGAGATGGAATTACTCCCCTTGAACTTCTGAACTATTATAATGGTGGCAGTCTACATATAAATTTTAATTACTGTAGCCCAAAAATAAATAGGGAGTAGTCAACTTCTTATCGAATCTTTGTGGTTCCATGGAAACGGATTAATTTAGTAATTTTGGGTGACGTCAACTTTCCAGACATTGACTGGCTGCTGAGATATGAATTTTTTTTCTAAAGCATGGATTTTATGATCTGATCTTATCCAGAAATATAATGTAGATGGTGGAGTTTCCTGTCATAAATAATATTATTTTTGGATTTGTTGCTCACAATTGTTAGTAGTAAAATTCGCCACATTAGATCTTTACCCCCGCTAGAAATGTCTAGTTATTCTGCACTAGAATTCACTGCAGATTATTGCAATAACCTGAGTAAGATGGTAATATCTAGCTATGACTGCACTGCATACCTCTCAACTGTCCACATTTTTGCAGAATGTCCAGATTTTTGCCACATGTTTTAGGCCTATTCCTTATGAAATCTCTGTTTTTTTGGCAAATCATTGAGGACTGAAGCTACTAAATAGTGACATACTTTTAACTATCAGATTTCACACTCTTTAGAAAATGCACATTAATGAAAAACCTGTTATTCCAGCAACTTACTAAGTTTATAGGAGCGGTATTTAAAACCTGTCCCTGATTTTGGGACTTTGTCACCCCCCACCATTATTTTTGTTTTTGTACAGATTTCTTGTACTTAGAGGTCGAAAAGCATGCTGGACTGGGATTAGAGGCCACCAATTTAGTCATAGTATATGTGATTTAAATTGGAATGTGGAATTCCAACATGATCTATTACTGGCTTGGAAATTATTGAGGGAATTATTATTTGCTGCTGCTCAAAGAGTCCTTTTAAGGACAGAGGCAGCACAGATTCAATTATTTGATTTATATGCTCTCCCCCATCTTTTTTCAAGATGTGGGGAACACATCAGTAGTTTCTCAAGTAATTTCCTAGTGGTCCAGCATGGTGTACTGATTGATTGGCACTGAACCAATCATAAAACACTCTTACACTGAAATTGCATCCCTGTTTGAGTGGATGTGAGGAGAGCAGATGTCTACATTGCTGCATATTTGCAAGATTCTGTGTGATTCGGAGAATGGATTACCCCCCCCCCCACCATGAAAAAAAAAAAAAAATATATATATATATATATATATATATATATATATATATATCTTTATATATGTGTGTGTGTGTGTGTGTGTGTGTGTGTGTCAACTACAACTTTTGCAACTTGCTTCCAGAAAAAAAAATATGCTTAAATAATTTCTTCATTTTGGGTTGTAAGCCAATTTGTAATTTAAAGATTCATTTAGTTTTTCACTAGCCTTTGGCAGTGCACTTAATTTTTCTACCACTCAATCCCTCGTATTCACTAATCCTCCATGCAGGACTAATCTAGTCCTGCACTGAAGCGGCAGTCTAAGAGGAGGATGGCAGCACACCATGCATATTAAGGAAGGCGCGCTGCCTGAACTCCTAATGCTACACGGAGTGTGGACGAGTGCAGGGGGCATGTATGACAGCAGAGCTCTCAGAATAAACATGCCCCCGCAAAGTATAACAGAAGATTGCGTAAATAAAAGAGTGAGACCACTCATAAGTGTCTGCATATCCCCACCAACAGTCCCCATGTGTTCAACAACAACAGTACACTGAAATAAAACACGAAGAAACCCTTGTAGTAATTTTTTTAAAACCCCGAGTACAGCTAACCGTAGGTGCGCAGGTTTGCCCATTGCATAGCTATGGGTAAAGCAGCTGAAAAGGCTGAAGAGGATAACAAGGAATATATATGCAAACGAAGCAGCACAGTGATAGTGTAGTGGTTAGAGCATCTGCCTAATGAGCAGGCATTCCCAGTACGAATCCCACTGCAACACATTGCATTTTCCATGTGAAATCTGTATATGAACATATTCTCACATCTTTTTGCCATATAACCTACATAATAACATTTAAATGTGAACTGGAGTACTGCATTAAATGCACATGTGAAGTATCAGTGTCATAATGAATAAGGCACTAGTAAGCAGGTTTAAGCAGAAATAAGCAGTAATAAGCGTGTTTAAGTGCATTAGCTCAGGGGTAAGCATTGCCTACATAGATTAAGCAAAGTAGAAGCTAACTGAGTGTAAGAAACTGTAACCAGAGGTTAGCATTGCTTACCATCGTGCAAACCCATGCACACCCACTTACAACTGCTTTAAAGTGCCTTAATCACTCTGTATCCAATGGCCCATGTTCTGCCCAGCAACAAAACGAACAGTCACTGCAAGGCTCAAACTCAAGACCCTGCATAATAAAGTCACCATAGTTAACCACTACACCATCATAGCAATAAATAGAAAAGAGGTATCAGCAAACTAAGCCTCACCACAAGAAAACCAAACCAAACGTGAACTGAGTCTATGTACAGTGTGAAGTGGTATAACCTTCTACATAAGATAAATATGTGAACTGGAGTACTGCAGTAAGCAAAGATCTAAGGTGAGACTGTAATAAAGTGCAGAAGTCCTCAGTTCCCCATACAGTGTATGTACACATGACTCACAGTTACCAGACACATATATAACCTGTAATGAAGAATAAATCATTGCCAAATGGCAAATATAGTGATAATCAACAATTAAGCAATGCTAACCGCAGCACAACTCATGTTAGTAAGTGTAAGCAATGTGTAGGGGAGCCAATTCAATCTGTCTAGTGGTATACCTCTTTAAGCAATGCCAACCTTATGTAAGCAGGTGTGCCCATAGCTTAGCCTTTTCAAAATTGGCCAATCACAGAAAAGTGTGGGAAAATGGCCACATTTAAACCCCACAGGCAGGAATACATCTCATAACTGGTTGTAGCTTCCTACTGCAGGCAGAATGGCTGATATGGGTGAAGGCACTCAATTCAGAACACAATGCTGGGGCATCCAGGAGTCAAAGATCATGGCATGGCTCCTGGTAAAACACCATGATCAGAGGCTACTGCAGGGCCAGTACCAGGGCTCGCAGTACAAAACAGAGGCCTGGGACAGTCTTGTCTGTGACCTCACCAGTGCCACAGGTATCCCCCGGACATCTGAGCAGGTCAGGCACCATCATGCTGACCTGAAGCGGTGGAGGGGGGATGTACTGGAACAGTGGACCCAGGATTCTTGGCAGATGGCAAATGCCCCAGTACTGAGTAAGTACACATTCTACTAAGTAGTAAATAATTGCCTAGCTTGTGTATACTATGGATAGGTATGATTAATATCAATGCATTTTTCTGACAGCTGCAGATGAGCAGGCTGTAAACCAGCAAGCCCATGATGCTAGGCTGCAAAGGCTGCATCACGAGGCAGGTTAGTAATCAGTCTGCATGTACTGTCATAACAAAGAATATAAGAGACTTAGAAAGTGTGGTACCAGTAGAAATAAAGTTTTAATACTCTGTGAATAAAGGTATAACCCCTGGAGTGCTTCTGTTTACTCTTCTCCCATATGTTTGCGATCTGTTCCATACTTTAAATAGTACTGTTGTATCTTAAGCAGTGTCACCCACACCGTGATATGCAGATAAAATGGGTATGAAGTCCTGCATAACAATGTTGAAAGTGCCAAGAGGTCAGTGATATTGCACAAGTTAGGGAGACTTAGATAGAAAACAGTCGAAAGCTTTACATCAGTGCCCTGATAGCACAGTGTACTGTGATGTTAGCAATAAATTTATGTGACACACAGCAGGGGTTCGACTTCTGGGAGTGCTACTAAGTTGTATGCATAATCATACCCCACAACTGTACAGACTGTGGTACAATGTTCAGATAGAAATCTGTATGCATAATTACACCCAACAACTGTACAGAATTTGGTTGAATGTTCAAATTGTAAGTTGTATGCATATTTATACCCCACAACTGTTCCAATCTGTCCAGCATGCCCAGATAAATGGCCCATATCACCAGCTTGGTACCCTGTTCCCCTGAAAAGTCAGTGTGATGATCCAAAAAATGTAGGCAGCTGTCAATGACATATAACTGATAGTCAAACATGTACATAGTCAGAGAATGTATATGAAAACAAACCTGTCATTCTAGCACTTCACCCAAAGTGTATGTCAGCAATTCTCAACATATGTTACATTAACACCTACAGCCTGTCATGCCTGTATGTAAGACACAGGTCACGTATATAATAATCTGTAAACATAACCTTGTACAATATAAGGCCATTATGTAGTGTAATAATACATGTAAGGGAAAGAACACTGCAGTGACTAAGAATGTTGTGAAAACTACAAGGATATATTAGTTGTTAATTGAACCCTCTCTCTCACCCCTACCATATGTGCATAATAACCCAATGACACTCCTCAACTGGTATGTGTACACTCCAAACTTTTTTGGGACATATGTCCTAATGGTTTTTAAATATTCAGATTTGTTTCTATGCATGTGCCATGTTAAAATACACCATATTGGTGGCCTGTTGCCATCAATGAAACCCGCATGCTCCTGTAATGGCCACTGTTGTTCCATATATGCATGTGTTCTGCTTACACTGCAACTGTGTTAAATCTGGTGTGTCGGGTTAATGGAAATACCTATGCATGCTGTTATAACTAATCCTGAATGCTGTTGACTGTTACTAACCCATATCTGCCATAAACCGGCGACAACACAGCTCGTATGGGAAGGCCGGTCCCAGCGGACCCACCTGTCCCACCTTAGCTGGCCATGGCACAAGGCACCAACACATCTGGGGCCCAGCCTGGGACCTCCTCCTTTGTGGGCCTTGCACCACCTTTGGGAAGAACTGCTGCTGGGCATGGGGCTCACCCCCCCCTCAGAGCAGGCGCGTAGGGGAATCTGTCACCCGTCAACAGGTCTGGGCTGTGGTGCATAGGGAGCTCGATCTGGAGTATCGAGAGCAGCTATGTCAGCTTGAGGGCCGAGTGGTGCTATTAGAGAGTGAGCCTGCCCCTCCTACACAGCTCCCAGCACAGTCACCTTTAGGGACATGAAGGTGCAGTGGTGACTGCCCATGAGTGGGGACCTCAGTCCCACTGTTTCCAGTTGGGGGCTCATGGGCTTGCGACTTCCAAACACCCCTCCACGTCCAAGATGTTTACCCCCAACATGTCATATACCAGCCCTGTATGCGTGTTGTGTGTCTTGTCTGTTAACCTACCCAACCTCCCTCCCCAAATATACCTACTACCCCTCCCCAACATCCCACTCTCACCTGAAAAAAAAAGGGCAATCTGTTCCCACAAAAAAATCTCGCCCAATACATAGCTGTCTATTTTGCACATGTGTCCACTGGACACGTGTAATCTGGTCTAATTGGCATCAGAATGAATATATGTTGTCCTCACCCCTCCCCCAGGGGTTTGAGTGTCCAAATATACCTGCAAATTTAGTGTATATGCACAGCTGTTGCTGTAGAAGAAATGGGCAGCTATGGGCCTTTCCTATACCCTTCCTGCACATGCCTAGCTATTTTCCCTACTGTCTTTCCCTCTTTGTGCCCCATTTTTCACCACTTTCCTGCCAACCCCTTTTTCTTTTCTTTTAAAGAAATTAGCGCAGGGGTAAGTGGCAGTTAGCACTTTTAAGCAGCAGTAAGGGGGTCTGCGGTGGCTTGCACGAGGGTAAGCTATGCCTACACAGGTTGAGAAATTAGAAGCTAGCTGACCGTAAGAAACCATAAGTGAAGCTTAGCAGTGCTTACCTTCATGCAAACCCACACAAACCCGTTTACAACTGCTTAAAAGTGCCTTAATTACTTTGTAGCCAATGTCCCTTGCTCTGCCCAGCAACAAAATGAACTGCATCTCCAAGGCTCGAACCCAGGATTCCACACTCCATACACAAAGTGATCGACCACTAAACCATGGCAGATATACATAACCTAATGTTTTCACAAACATATCATCCAGCACAATCAGTCAACAGTACAGGAAATGTAGCAATATCATACCACACAACCTCTTAATGCAAGAATTCTGGACAAAATGTGCCAAAATATGGGTACAAGTAGGGATATATGTCAAATACTGCTCTAAGACACCTAAAATGTTTCTAGTCACACAGTTATATGTATTAGAACACATATTTTAAAGGAGATGAAGTCTGAAACACAAAAGTGTTGGCACTAGTTACTGACTACAGTCCTGTGATCATCCATGTCAATTGCCAAGAGAATGAGGTACAGGCCAAAAATATGATCCGAACATGCATGGACATATGGATAGATATATATATCAGGAAATTTAGACAGATAGACAGCAATATATATATATATATATATATATATATATATATATATATATATATATATATCTATAAAAAAAAAATATATATATATATACACACACACACACACACACACACACACACACACACACACACACACATATATATATATATATAGATATATATATATATATATATATATATATATAGATATAGATAGAACTGTGTATAGCATTCCCACATGGGAACAAAATCCTGAACCACTCATTACAACATAACAGACCATATGCACTGTTAATGGGGGTGGGGGCTCAAATGAGGGATACCTGGTAATTAGTGCTATGTTACCCACCCCCACAGCCCTAATAGATATGCTGTGCAATCCAATACATAGCACATGCAGTTCTTGGCTAAACGAACCTCCACAACACAGCCACAATGCTTTTACAGTAAGCCAATTCACCTGTAAATGTCAGGGCAATATCTGTAACATATCATGCAGAAAAGTCATTCTACCATAGGGAATGTACAATGTGGAAGGAGTACACATTACAATGATACAGATATGCACACACATCTATACATTGACAAATATGTTCAGGTATATATATATATATATATATATATATATATA
This sequence comes from Protopterus annectens, assembly GCF_019279795.1. Classification (NCBI taxonomy): domain Eukaryota; kingdom Metazoa; phylum Chordata; order Ceratodontiformes; family Protopteridae; genus Protopterus; species Protopterus annectens. The sequence continues at coordinate 1,028,990,396 of NC_056725.1, forward strand.
TATACACATATATATATATATATATATATATATATATATATATATATATAAATATATATTTATATATATATATATATATATATATATATATATATATATATATATATATATAGGTACATACACGTATACACAAACAAAGGGTATTAGTAGCCATACATATGTAGGAGTACTGTGGAAGTACTGGGTGCAAAGTATATCCCTCAGCCACAAGCCCTGTAACTGGTACCTGTGAAATGTGTAGTGTGGCAACCATTCCCACAAATGAGAATACTTGCATTAAACATATATCCACTCACAATTCAAAGGACATGACACAACACACAGGTATGCATACACAGATAACCTTTATTTGTGTACTATACAATAATGCATGCCAGTACTTACACCACATAAAGTTTGAAATATGTAATCAGGGATGAATGCAAGGCCCACACAAAACAGTAGATGAAAGCAATGTGGATATATAACATACTATGCTGTCCAGGCCAAGGCCTTTAATTAGTACAACAGTAGACAAAGGATTTGTCTTCAAGATAGGTAACAATCAATGATTACTGATGTAGTTTAACAGCCTCCAATTATACCCTGTAGTCAAGCCCTAGGGGGGACTGTATTAGTTGTAGTAATGTCAATGTATTGGTCACATGTATGGACCCTGACCAACATATTTTGTGGGAATCCACGATATGACTGGGATGGTAGCAGGAATGCTAGCAGTAAATAATGATAGGAAATTACCCAACAACTCCTAACTGCATCATAGCAGGATAAAGCCTGTCATATATGTGGAGGCCAGAGGCAGGCACACAGGGCCATACTTGCAATATTGCTGTTACACATCCTGGAAATTGCTGGTGTTACAGGATTTGTTGCAACATACCCTTATGCAGGAATACGACATCAGAAACACAAATGGATGTAGTCATGTACTGATAGCACACAACATACAGACTGTCAGTGATATATGTAGGGCAAGACCTGTGTAGTGCACAGACCAAACCAAACAGACAATCCACTGGCCATCAGTTGAGAGCTATGCAGACAGACTGCATTCAATCCTAAACTACTATGTTCACACAAACACTGCAAGACCAGCAATATGCAATGCACATAACACTACTCACTCTGTCTGTAGGTCTGGAACCTCATACAAATGTGTAATAGGCCTGTGTCTGTAATTCCTGCTGTAAGAGGTATTGCAACCTGCTGTCTGTAACACTGCTGCCCACATACAGGAAGGATGTCCTCCATACTGGAAAGGTTAAGGGACATATATATATATATATATATATATATATATATATATATATATATATATATGTAGACATGTATATATATATATATATATATATATATATATATATATATATATATATATATATAGTGGCACTGACAATGGCATGCAGGTGAAATAGTTATATGCAGGTGAAATAGTCTGTAACAAGCCAGCAGAGATAGTGTCCCCACAGGGAGCATGGCTACAAACACATAGCACAAAGCATGGCACAAACACATAGCACAAAGCTTGGTACAATACAACATATGTCCCAATGGTAGGTAAGCAGCCGACATACCAGTTGCATTCTGTGAAAGGTTTGTTTTAGCTGATATGGTGGGAGGAGACAAAGATGTGTATTAAGAACTATGGTAACCCTGCTGTATGAGTTGCTCAGACCTGTTTCCATCTTTATGTCTTCCAAGGAGGATGCCCCACATCCATTTGCCAGCTTACTGTGCTGCCAAAACAGAAGTCATCATTGAACACTTGGTACAGCACTATGAACAGCTGTTTGGATGGACAGCGCATGATCAGCAGGAGAGGACCGCCCTGTGGAATGAACTAGTCCACAGGGTCAATGATGTCAGACTGCATAACCGCAACTATGAGCAGGTCTGGCATCATTGCAGTGACCTGCTTTGCCATGTACATCGGCATGCAGCTGCTGTATGGGTAGACCACCTCACAACAGGGGGACAAGCCACCCATCCACCCCTTACCCATGTGAAGGAGCTATTCAGGAGCCTTGTGGCACCTTCCCACCTGCAGCACCAACAACTGGCAGGGCGCATTGTGGAGGTGGGTGTCACCAACACACTGGCTGTGGAGCGTGCAGGTAAGGCCCTAGGGCACATCATTACACCACTCATGTGTATGCATCTGCATCTGTACAGGTACATCATGCAAATCTGAGATGTCATATATATATATATATATATATAATCTGTTGCTGTATAGTAGTAATAAAAAGACATGCATAATCTGTAGTATTGTGGACCCCTACTGTAGATGTAACATAATGCTGCACTCACCCTTTATGAATGCCACAGCTGTGGCCACTGACAACAACTTTCTCACATTCTTATGTAGGTCCCTCCAGGATACCACCACAGCAGCAGCCTGTAGCCGGTGATATGGTTCATGTTCATGCATGACAAGACACTGTGCATGTAATGGCTATGGGATATTCCATGCACACATATAACAGACCTACCCATACTGCATGCTGTACATGTTCATGTTTTGTTGTTGTGAAATGCACTGCATCACAGTAGTAACCATGCTGGGGTATCTGAAGGGTACAACAGACACATGCAAGATATCTAACATCCTGTCATTGTGTAATGTGTCCACAGGGATGAGAAGTATGGCAGGACACATGGCCTACAGTAGGGCCATGTGTGTAACAACACCCTCATGGCTGTATCTGCACACAATCAGGTTATGTAACTGTGGCAGACGTAACCCTGACCCCACAGCAATAGTGACAACAGTGTGTGCACTCCAAGGGATGTGCACATGAGTAGCCTTTGCAACCATGCAGAGTTCTGGGACATGTGTAGGGCACCCCCCATAACCATGGTAAGGTCTGGTGGGTGTCAGTGTAATAGTCCTGTACTGGTCATACATGCACTGCTGATGTTGTGATCTGTAAAGCAGACATCAGGCATTCACAAATAATATCTGTTCACATATCATCCCAGGTATGAGGTGCTGTAGCACATAGGGGGTGTGAGCATTGGAGCTGACATAACAGACACAGTACTACATAAGCAGCAAAGGTTTGTACACCTGTGTGGTATGGTGCACAGTACAAGGCAGGGTGAAGAACAGGTCAACAGTAACACTTTGTACATGGATGCAGTGTTAACAAGGGGAAGGGCCATCACCTACCAACACAGTCCATGCATCAAACCCATGTATACTGCCGCTAAGATGAGGTCACTATAGTTACACTGCATGTGATTGAGCACCAGATGTAATGCATGCTGACAGAAGGGTAATGGAAGGACTGTGTGTAGAAAAAGTGTGCAACCCCACATGTAGGTGTGTGTGTGTATGTGTGTGTGTCTTGAATATGTGTGTAAGTGCAATATGGTGGAGTGTGGTCGATGCATGTCTGATGTGTGTGTACATGTGTGTCTGTGCGGGTGTCCATGTATGCACAGGCGATAGTGGGATTGATCACATGGCAGTACATCACCTTGGGATTGTGCTGTACATGTAATGACACGAGACACCAGGACAGCCTGTCCGATATGTGAATACAGGACAGCTGATAGCATAACAAGGTCTGTAGCACAGAACATGCACTGGGAGGGAAAGTACATACCAGGTATACACATCATATTGCCAGCATCAGAGAGATAACCGGCTACCCATGTATGCAGCACTACTAATGCAATGGGGAATTACCAGACCACATCAGTGAGTGCATCCAGGTATTACTGTTGTCCGCATGATGGGTTGATTGTGCAGCAGATGTGGCATGGACTGAGAAAGACTGTAGTATGATGCTCCGGTGTGTGACATATGTAGTGAATGTAGCAGCCCCAACCGTATAGGGGCCATGTACACCATGACTGGACATACACAGGTTAATACTGGATGACAGCAGTAAGGTCATGTACAACCTACGCCACCAAAGTCAGGGAGGTGATGGAGTAACAGGTCATGTGTTGTGATTACATGTGTAGGCATGGAGAGGTATGATACGTTAATGGGTAGTATTAATGAGTGTATGTTAGCAAGTGCCATGTAGGATGGGGAACATATGTAACTGAATGTGGGACTGTCTGTAAACCCAGGGCAAGGGCAGTAGTAAGGTGGACTGTCAGTGTTTGTGGGTGTACGTGTGTGTGTGTGTGTGTGTGTGTTTGTATGTGTGACTGTGTGTATGTGTGTGTGTGTGCATGTGTGTGTGACTGTGTGTGTGAATGTGTGTGTGACTGTGTGACTGTGTGCGTGTGTGCGTGTGTGTGTGTGTGTGTGTGTGTGTGTGTGTGTGTGTGTGTGTGTGTGTGTGTGTACTGTTATGCAATGCTGTACAGGTCTTAAAGTGTGTGTTTGTTTCCCCCACAGGTGGCGAGGTGGGTCAGGGTCCCTCCTGCATGCAAACTGAGGTAGGTGTCTGTACAGGCATTGATGATGATGATGGTACTGTTGAGGCACAGGTGGGGTTTTCAGAGGCCAAAACTGCACCATCATGTGTCATCACCCTCCTAGCCACCCCAAGCCTGCGCACAGTTACAGTGCCCCTACAAACCCCATCACATGTGGCCATAACAGAGGGACAGTTGGCTGTTGCTGCCAGTTACCAGGAAAGTGTGGTGTCCGTGCCAAATATGTCAGGTCACAGTCAGCATAGCCAGATGTCCAGCAAGCCACCGCATTAGCAGATGTACCGTGGTGCTCGTGGGAGGGCCGCTGGTCATCATGCCCCTGGCAGAGGTGCCACAACTGGTACCACCAGAAGCATGTTTCAGGCTATAATGAAGGCACAGGCATGTATGGACATGTACACCAGACAGGGCCTGAGACTGCAGAGGGCTACTTTATCATCTGTAAGGGGCACCCTCCATGACATTACTGCTGCCCTCTGTGGACATACTGAGGTTATGGATAGACAGTGGGGTAGATGGTGGGCCTCCTCGACCGTGAAATGTCCGTGCTTGAACATGTGGTGGGAGTGGTGCGACGGCCGTGTGGATGTAGGCCAGAAGCACCAGCAGCTGGTGGTCAACGTGGATGTGCCAGGATACCAAGCCACTCCCGTAGTGGCAGTACCAGCCCCAGCACACCACTGGGGGTGCTGTCCACACCACACCACAGCAGACCTCATGTACATGGCCCTGGCCAGTCCCAGGTGGGACATGGCTCCAGTGGACACCTGTCATCATCAGGAGAGAGTAGCACCTCAAGGTATGTACCTGCATGTGCTCATGGAACCCCTGGCATGCACAGTCAGCGTGTCCATGGTCGCAGGTACTGAACTGCACACCCTGCCAGGTATGGTCCGCAGCTGTCCAACAACACATGTATAGAGCAGCCACATGGCAGGACTGTGTGCATGCATATCCACATACTATGCAACCACACCTAGGGCAACCCCATACCGACACACACCACATCACCATGCCCCAATCAATGAAAAAAAACCCTCACCCACACACATGGTAACACATGTATGGACCACCCTCGGCCTTTGGCAAACCAGCAACACACCCTGTGCATATGATGATACCTGTGCCACATCCCTGCCATCCTCTGCAGTGCATTAGGGCACACATGTATTATGTAGGTGAAGCCCACACATATATGACCCCAAACCCCCAGTATGTGTGGGGGACACAACAGCAGTGGAGGGATGGCAGGAATGACAGCATGACATACACACAGCCCACTACATAACAAACCCTGACAGCATGCCACATGTGCAAAGCCAGGTATGTAGGTGGAGGACAGAGGCAGGAACACAGGCACATATGTGTAAAACTGTTGTCATACAGTAAGCAAGATATGTATATGTGTACATATTTATATGGATATATGTATAATTATATATACATATATGTTTGCCATATGTCCTGCACATGGAGTGGAGCCCTACTGCAGCCCCAATAGTCCCAACCTCTCAGTGCAAGGGGATGTTGTGTATGTATTGCAGGTATATTTGTAGTTTCATAGTTTCATAGTTTCATAGTATAGTACTAGGCTATCTGCCCTGGGGCATTTGTAAGCCTAGCCATAGTGATGTGGCTTTTGCCACCCCATGAAATGGTACAAACATGTACAGAATAAATCTAGAATACTGTGCCTCTGTCTAGTAGTGACACAATGAAGGTCCCCTTATATAATAGAATTAGTTTACTGTGCCCCTGTCTAGCAGTTACTCTGTGATGTGACAAGCCTGTAGAGCCTGTTATCTATGCAGGTACATGTGTATTCCCACATGGGAGATGTAGCCCAGTGTTGAGACAGTGTAGACTATTGCTACTGTAATAGGGATCATCTTCACAGATATGGTGCGTGTGGGAGGCCACATCTGCTGTCAACATGTGCGCCATTGGCTACGGACAGACATCCTAAGGTCATCATAGTACAGTACCACTGCTAGCACAGTAACTCCCCTGTGGATTACAGCTGCGATATGCCCAATATATGTGGACAGTCTGACACATGCTGGTCAGTCCAGGGGTATAAACAGTACCCCTTCATGCAAGACATGTGGACCAGGCCTGTCAATCTGGATGTTAACAGCCCTGTAGATGGGTATAACACATAAATACTGGTATACATTTACCCCCATAGGTTAAGCATATATACACCTCTGTCTGTCTTGACACATAATAACTGCTGGTACAGAGGTGCCATGGCTACATACTACCCACTAGTTAGTGACATACATCGAAACAGCATCCCAATGCTTTGTCTGACATACATGACTGTCATGGTGGCCCAGCAGAAGTACATCTGGCAAGTATCTGGACATGACATCTCACTGGGTAAGTACAGTAAGCTGCTAGGCATGTAACAAAGCGCAGTGCAAGCTACAGGCAGACTGACTCAACACTGGGCTACATTTCCCATGTGGGAATACACATGTACCTGCATAGATAGCAGGCTCTACAGGCTTGTCACATCACAGAGTAACAGACATCTGTGTGAAAGTACATAACCACAACCAATGTGAACACAGTCACAACCACATATGGTAAGCTAGCATACTATTACAGTATATGGACTATTTGACCTACACCATCCTCATATGAGCCACTCGCCCAACATCCCTACATATACTGGGCCGCTAGACAGTGTGGTCAGATGCCTGTCTGTGGTGTGGGACATGTGTGTTCACCCCTACAAACATGTAAGCTGATAGGGTGACATACAGTGAAGCAGCATGTAACATCAGATAGAACAGGACCAGGAACAATGATATTTACCACAGTCTCTACACAGGCCAAGGTACATATTCACTATACACACACTGTCGACAATTACCAGATTTACACATACCTCAGTACTGTACACACAATCACAGAATGCCCAGGCTATATCCTCAAATATTACCCCTACTATACATAACATGTGTAGCAGTCTGATATCTCACTGGCTTGTTATCAGATATGCTGTCAATGACTGTGGTGTACAGAACATATGCACAACCTACTGCATGACATATGTACAAAGGTTGACAGAGTTGTGGCTGGAGGCACAAACACAGGGCCAATATTGACATGTCGCTGTAATTCCCTCATACATTTACTGTCGTAACAGGGTTTGTTGCATCATATGTCCTATGAGGGATATGACGTCAGTAACTCTCTCGGCTGTCACCATCTACTGACTGCAATCCTCACACTACCTTCTGCAGTTGAGAGATAAGTGCTCTGTGGGTAACACAAGGAACACAAGGCACAACACACTGCCCAGTCTGCTGATGACCCTACAGATGGGGATTCCCTATAAACATAGTACTGACATGACATGTATTTAAACATGCAGGACAGCCATATCCACACACATCCTGTTAAACCAGTATTACCCCAACTGCAGTATAGCAGCACTTACAGTATGTAGTCAAGACAGGCACATCCCCCTCCTGTGTGTTGGCCTGTTTCCACAGTGTATGTTGTCAGAGGTATGTCCCCAATCATTCTGTGATGCTGTTTGCCAAACAACAGATCTAGTTCCTGCTCACAGTGAATGAAATGGCCCAACACCAACATGATGTTCCTGGAAATTGGGGTGTGTTCTCATGCAATTGGCTATGGGAATGTTACCACAGCTGTTCCACATGCAATCAGGTAGAGGAGTGCTGTAATTCATGCAGAGGCCATCAGCTGATTATGAGCATCACTGACAATACACATGCCACTGCCTATCCCAAGCAGGTGTAAGTCTCCACATCCACCAGAGAGGGTGTGAGAGAGGCAGACAGAGGCAAAGATAATCTGGGTCAGTTTGGGAGAGTAAAAGGTAAGCATGTTTGTGTCACACACCTACCAGTCCAGGGTATCGAACCCCTGACTGACTATGTACTGATATCAAATCTGTCATCCCTACACGGCGGATATTGTGATATATACTAGGGGCACCATATAAGTTATTTGCAAAACCCAGTCAACATTGAGTCCAGTTGTTACACACTCACAACCACCTCCATGTAGGACACGTCTGACAAACATCGACACATTAAGACACACACACACCTGTCACATCTGGGATTAGACCTCCTACCTAACTAGCTATTACACTACAGCACTACACAATTATAGAATGTGCCACAGAGATTACTGGAGTACTCTTCCCCCACAGGTTTATTTCAGAGTGAGTGACATCAGCAGGAGTGCCAAAGTAGGGCGAATGAGTTGTAGTGAGTGTGACTAGCCAAACATGCATTGGTCCCTACACAGGCATAGGAACAGACACAAAAGCATCCACAACTCCCATGTGTGGGAGAATAGAACCCCTACCAGAGTTCTATATCATACTACAGCATTACGCTGTTATAGCACACACCACAGAGATTGCTGGGGTACTCTTTCCCCAAAGGTGTACTTCACAGTGATTGAAATCAACAGGATTGCCAAAGTAGGGCATTTGAATTGTATTGAGTGTGACTAACCTAAATTGCCCTAAGTAGTCTATATGCATTAACCACTGTTCTTGCCAGAACAACATTAAGATGTATTTGCAGGTCATGAACCCAGGACCCTGTACACTACAGTCACAGTAGCTAACTTCTAAGCCATCACAACAATACATGAGATTGAGGTTTCACCAAAGTAATCCCACCATAGGCTTAATCAAACTAAACATGTGAAAGGAATGCATATACAGTTGTCTGCAAAAGACCTCTCCACAGCCAAGGTTATGCTACTCAAGGCAGAGGTGACAATGTTTGTGACACCCATGGAGACAGGAGCTGACAGTTCACCTGACAAATCCTGCACTAAGGCACTGTATGAGCACATCCACTTGTGCATGATTCCTGACATTCCACAAAGAGCAATGATGCTCTCCTCCCAAATAAGCAGGCCAGTCCGGAGGGCTCCTGCCATGAACAGATTATACAACAGAAGGTAGACACTGTTGAAGGGAAATGTATATTCCAAGGATGCAAACAACTCCCTCACCAGGCCCAATAGGAAGTTGAGATCCCTCATGGAATCCTCCAAAGCTGGTTATGTAACTATAATTGCCAAAGATTCCACAGACAACCACACAGCATTCTATAGTTATGTCCAGAATCTAACTGGCAATGCTCAGAAGTGCTCTGGGCTACAACAGAATGGCATTATATAGACTGCTTCCACAGAATTTGCGCAATATCCTGGCAGATTGATTTAGTGCCACATTCAACCCCTTCTCACCCCCAAAAGGGCCCATCAATGCCCAGTAATCACAGCCATGCAGGTAGAAACTGCACTATCCACAGCTAAGAATACGGCATCCATAGGACAAGATGACATCCTGGGCTGTGTGCTACATGAACTACAAAATGAAATGGCAACTCACCTAACTGTCATGTGTAATCATAGCCTCCCATTCAGGCCTGGTGCCCACTGAATGGTGCACAGCTGCAGTTATCCCACTACACAAGGTGGTACCCACCTTGGATCCCAGGAACTACCGTCACATCAGTCTGACAAGCCTAGTCTGCATGGCCATCGAATGCATTATCATGGAATCTTTGAATGCAGACATTGTCAACCCACAAACACTGGACCCACACAGATTGAGCTCATGGAGGGCCAGTCTTCCCTCCTGAACCTGATTAACTGCTTTGACTCAGTCTGCATAGCTGTTGCAGAGTGTAAGGTGGTCCACAAAGCCTATGTGGACCTCGCAAAGCACTTCAACACCATCCCCCAGTATGGAAACATAGATTAACATACTAATCCGGCCATACATCCCTATGCCACTCGATGATTTGCCACATGGCTTACTGACAGAACCCAAACTGTAGATGTAACTGACTCCAACTCCAGCTCCAGACAGGTGACAAGTGAAGTACTTCAGGGTTCAGTCCTGGGACCACTGTTGTGTGGCATCTACATCTCTGACATACAGGCCAACAGTACGGGACTCTGGCTAGCAAAGGTAACAGATGACTGCAAAATGCAAGTTATTATGAGCCTGACTGTACTATGATATGTTACTGATACCAGCCTGACATCATACAGGTGGGATAGAGTACTGTTAACATCTTGTGCGCTTGTTGTGTAAGGTCCTGGTTATGAGATCTGCAAGAGTTGGTAGTGTATTGCAAGCAGACGTGTTTGGCTATGGGGGGAAATACCTATTCGTGCATGACATATGTTTTTCGTGCCTGTCAACCCCATTAATGGTGCATGTGGACATATATGTTTCTGCTATGTTCCCACTTTATCTACAGATATATATAAATATATATATATATATATATATATATATATATATATATATATATATATATATGCTTACATATATGTATATATATTGCACAAACCCACACAAACCTACTTACAACTGCTTTAAAGTGCCTTAATCACTCTGTATCCATCGGCCTTTGTACTGCCTAGCAATAAAATAAAAAAACATTTCTAGGCTCAAACCCAGGACCATTCATACTCTAGACAAACTCATGTACCACTAAGCCATAACACATACACAGAAAAATCAATGTTGTCAAAAACATATCATCCAGTCCTGTCATGCAACAGTACAGAGAATGTATACCAACACCTAGATGTCTGTGTGTAACCATATTAAAATCTGAACAGATACAACATATCTATATATGTATGTGTATATATATATATATATATATATATATATATATATATATATATATATTTATTTATTTAACATTTGTTGACCGGGAAAGTCCGACTAGGTTCCACAGATCCTGTTTTCAGCGGAGGCCCGAGGAGAAATGCTCCAGAAGCATGTCTTTTAGATAGCATGTCTTTATATATATATATATACATTATGTTCTCCTAACTCTATATACATATATATCACTATATATGCACATATATACATGCATATGGCTAATTTGACACATATATGTGTCTACCCCTATATGTCTACAGATACACAGCACGTTACATCTGTGTACGCAGATATATATCTATGTAGGTATATACGGACATAGTTATGCATATTTTACCAGATATATATATCTATATAGGTATATATGGCCATACATCTGAAGATAGCAATGGCAGATTAAGAAATACACGTGTCCACATGCAATGTTGATGGGGTTGAGAGGCCCCACACACTATACGTGTTGTACAAATAGGCATCCCCCCACACCCAACCACATGCACCCTGCAATACATTACCAAGTACAGTCTGCCTCCCAAAGGACATGTAATATGTGGAAGCCATCAACATCCCCAGGATACAGATACACAGACACAGACATGCAGATACATATATATATATATATATATATATATATATATATATATATATATATATATATATATATATATATATATACATGTGACTACACATACACATGCAGAAATATGAACAGTAAGATACATATGTAGGAGGTGCACACAATATGGAACAGCCACTATGCCTACAGTTAACACCTGAACAACTGAACACTGTATGGGCCACCCATTCAAATGTCTGTTGTTGCCTGCAACATCTACCCATAGAAAGGTCATAGGAAAGACACCACACACAGGCTTGCAGAAATGGGAATCCGTTAATTGCGTACCATAACAGTTATATATATGCCATGTCATATAGCTGTTCAGATACTGATAACCATATAAACAGAGTACTGCAACTGTGAAACAGTTACACTGATACAGTAGTCTGGAAAGGTTCACAGCTGTTGCTGTCCAGGTCAAGCCCTTCAAATTGTACAATAGTGGAGACAGACTGTGCCACAGAATACCAAACAATCAACAGTATGTACTGCAGGTGTGTTGTTCAGCAGCCTCTATCCACACTCAGTACAAACTCAGTAGGAGATAAAGACATTTGGTGGTAAAATGGGTTGTAACTGGTATATAACAAGGCATACCTGACACCATCATGAGCACACTGACAAACCAAACAGTCCATATGGCAGGGGGCAGTAGGCTTGCAGTAGCCCAAGTAATGTGAGTAATGTCAATATAGCTGACATATACAGTACTGTACATCCAGATACCTTGTGGCAGCTCACCCCTGATACCCCAACGTTTTGTAACAGCCTAGGTCATTTATGGTGCTCCCCACCAAGACTCAATACTACAGGCCCATATATCACTGTTACATACATTGGCCTCTGTGTATGGCCCTACAAACATGTATGGCAAAATGGTACCATATAGCGGGGCAGCATGTAACATGATATATAGAAGGAGTGCTAGAACAATGAGATGTATAGCTATCCCCTTTGGGAAAAAATATGTACCCATGAATTACCACATAGGTGGCAGTACACTAAACACCGAAAATGTGATAAGAGACTTAGGGATTCAGGTGGACAGTGGTCTCACCTTCAATAACCACAGTCAGGAAATACTTCTATGTGGCACACCTCATCACTAAGGGCTTTTCATCCAGAAAAAAGGAGGTCATTGTCCCACTGTACTCATCCCTCATTAGACCCATTATAGACTACAACTCCCCATTTGGTATGTACTTCTCAAGACATCTGCAACAACTGGAAAGGCCGCAGAAATACCTCACTAAAAGAATCACAGGCCTAAAGCAGATGCCCTATGCTGACCGTCTTAAAAAACTTCAGCTATACTCTGTCGCATATCATCTTCTCTGAGGCGATCTCTGCTTAACATACAAGGCCATGCCAAACCCAGAGCTGCTGGGCATGCTACACTTAAAGAAATCCCAATCCCTCAGAGCCACACGCTCCAGGGATCTAAACTTTGTCATCAGAATAAACAAAACATGCTGGAGAGATAGGTTCCTGACCCAGAGACTCCCCAGCCTCTGGAATAGACTGCCCATACATGTCAAGCAGAGCGCCTCTTTGGCCCTCTTCAAAAGGAACCTTGATGATTGGATGGGAGAAAGGAAATTCAAGAAAAACAAAAAGGCTAGGAAGCACGTACTACTCAGAAACTATTGTCAAATAAATATGTTGAATTTATTTCCATAAAATGAAGTGCTTTTCGTCGTCCTCTTTGGGACAACTTCTTCAGATTAAATACACACACTTTTCTTCCACCTTATTTATATGTTTTAACAAACATGTGATCGGAAACTCTATTTACTACATGGAACAGTAATCCATGTTTCATTACAAAGTAGTGCCATATAATGTCTTAAACAATACACCATACATTTATCTTCCCTAAAAATTAATACATAGTAATGAATCTAAAAGTAATTATATTTTTTAATTATTTAATTACTTAGTATTAGAAACTACTTAAAAACTTTAAAAATATGTAAAAATGTATTTTTAAACAATCACCTATTCAAGTTCCTCAGTTTTAAAAGACATGCTATGTTACCATACGGTGAGCATTGCTGAGGCTTGGGATCCCTTATCAATTGTGGCCTTTGCTCTGCTCTTCTTCAAGTCATCCTTTCAGTTCTGATGAAGTCTAGTTGTACTAGATGAAAGCGCTAAACCTTCATTAAAAGTGTGGAATTTATTCATGTTTCCAGCGTCTTTGTGATTCCACTAGTAGCCTTTTGAATTAACATGGCAAATCAGAACGAATGTTTTCCAAGACCTTGGTCTTAATGACCATTGTAACATAGCATATCTTTTAAAATTGAGGAACTTGAATAGGTGATCGTTTAAAAATACATTTTTACATATTTTTAAAGTTTGTAAGTAGTTTCTAACACTAAGTAATTAAATAATTAAAAAATATAATTACTTTTAGATTCATTACTATGTATTAATTTTTAGGGAAGATAAATGTATGGTGTATTGTTTAAGACATTATATGGCACTACTTTGTAATGAAACATGGATTACTGTTCCGTGTAGTAAATAGAGTTTCCGATCACATGTTTGTTAAAACGTATAAATAAGGTGGAAGAAAAGTGTGTGTTTTTAATCTGAAGAAGTTGTCCCAAAGAAGACGACGAAAAGCACTTCATTTTATGGAAATAAATTCAACATATTTATTTGACAATAGTTTCTGAGTAGTACGTGCTTCCTAGCCTTTTTGTTTTTCTCGAGTTACAAAGTTTAGTAGAAAGGAAATTCACCCTAGTTATATATACTAATTATAAATATATAATTTAATATTCCTGTGGTTAACATAGTTACCACTTAGTGCTTTGTTTATATTTATTTTAATATGAGCTTAATCTAGTCAGTTATTTGAACTTTTGATCTAAAAAAACTAGTAAAAAGCTTGTAAATATTAAAACATGTGTTTTAAAAGCACTTTTTAATAGTTTAGGAACATGTAGAATAACTGTACTGGTTTGTTACACTTTTGCATATGAGTGCAGCTCAACTAAGTTTTAACTAGGGCTCCATTTATATATCATCACCTATCATTATGATTTTAAAATATGAATTTTAGCCTTTACTAGGGGGACATGTGACTATACTTTATTAGTCAGTTTTAAACAATGTGTTTCTGGATAGCTACTTTTTAGTAACATGGAAATTATGACAATAAATGATGGTTTGTTATAGTGTTTTTTTAATAAAAGCATTTATTTTATTTATATTTGGTACTTATTTTGGATAGGTTATGCACTATTTAGTAGATGGTTTTAATAGTTTTAAGTTTTCTATTAGATGTTGGTAAAAAACATTTATGTTTACAACGTTTGTTTTATTTAAGAGCAGTATTCCGTTGATGGTGTGCTGTACATACATTTTTGCGAATTTATGAAATTTAGTTTGATATGTTTCTTTAAGCTTAGATTAAGGGACAAATCTAATTCCTTAATTGGATGAACTTTTGTATAAAATGCTTGTTAATTAGTCTAATCATTGTCTGAAGAAGGTGAGGCACTGACTCCACCGAAAGCGCTAATAAAACTTTTTACCTAACAAACTTCCAGCTCTTCATTGGTTTCCTGCTCGCTTTGCTTGTTTTACCTGTTTGGGCAGCTCAGTTTAAGTTTTGTTTCGTTTCTAGAATGGCAAGTGAAACAGGAGCTTTGTCCCAAGTTTTATTCACCCAGGATGAACCTAACAACTCTGCCAGAGCAGATTCTACTGAGGCGAATGCCACTGGCAACTTAACTGCCCTAGTACAAGTTTTGCTTGGGTGTGTTGACAGTTTGAATCAGCGTATGGATTACTGTGTGCATCAAGAACAGATTTTATCTCAAAGGAGACCAGCTCATAGTGATGCTAACCAATGGAATTTAACTAGCCAGGGGCAACTTTTGGCTCCCAGTCATAATTCTTCTCACCCTAATGATAGTCAACCTGTTCCTAGCGTGGCAACACAGCAGCAGTATAACAACTGTGACACGAGAAACAACACTTTAGCTGCTGATATGTGTTCTTTTCCCTCTATGGCCAACTTTTTGAATAATAACAATTTTTTTGGCAATGGGAGTCATATCGGAGTCACACAAGAACGAGATTCGGGGGTGAGTACTATAACTAACTGTATCAATGAATTTGATTACAAGCTCTACAAATGTAAAAAATTGCAACTTGAAACAGCATACTTACAGGAATGTATAGACAAAAAAATAGTACCTAAGGGGTTGCGCCAGTGGTGTCACCCAGTAGGTCTTGTTGATAACTCTCTTTTCCATCGAGAGTTATTAACTCTTTTTGACAAACAAGGGTTTTAATTCTTGCATTCATTGATCAATTACTATAAAGCTGACTTTAATAACTTGAAAGCCGAATTGGAGATCCTAGAGCATGCTATTAATACTGACAACGAATTTCCACGTTACAAATATGAGTATGCTAGAATCTTTACTAGCATTGAAGCTACTATGGCTAAATTATTGGTAACAAAAAAGAAAAAAATAGCCAGAGACTTGCATGAGTATGCAAATAATAGGGCATACCCACGCCCCCCTTGAATACACAAAATCCTAATAATCAGCTATTTGATAGAGACAATGAATTAAATGAAGTGGAAGGGATCAACAATTCCACCACAGTGAACTCACTACTCCTGGGAGAGAAGAACAACCCCTAAGGCATAGTGAAAGACTCAATAACAATAATAATTTTCAAAATAACAACTTGCCCCAGCAACAAGGTATATCCAACAACAACGCAAGTAGGGGCAATTCAGTTAATCAGCAGGGTTTTCAGAGGAAACCCAATGGCCAGCAGAACAGTCGCCAACAGAACAGGAATCACAGGCAAACGAGGAACCGACGGAACCAACGGAGGAGATAATAAAAAATTCTGTATGTGAACCACAAATACACACAAGTCTTGAAGGTGACTTGAAGATTTATAACTATATGGAGTTGACCATTACGCAAGATATGATGATGTTTTTTTCTAAAGGTCTGTCTTTTGTACCTGATAAGAACATGGATGCTGTCAAAACTATTATTGACTTAAAACTCTTTGTGCGCAAATTAAACCTAAGTGCACTCATGGGGGTGAATTCCTCTCTTACAAATTCCTTAAGAGTATCAAGTCTTTTTAATCCACCACTGCACCCATGTTTGAATACTTTTGAAAAGATATGTGAAATGGATTTAAGATCCATAGCCAATAATAAGCACCATAAGACTAACAATAATGTTAACATCATGTCACATGAACTTGAATTTTTAAACTTGTTGAACGAATGTAACATCAGGGTGATGAAACCCGATAAGGGTGGGGGGCTGGTCTTCATGGACCAACATGAATATAATAAGAGTATGAACAAACATCTTAATACTGAAGCCTATACCCAAGTCAGTATTAATGAAGTTAATATTGCATATAAAAAAAAATTAGAACTATATTGGATGACTTGTTTTTAGAAAATTTCACTAACATTGATGCACATCAGTACTTAACTATGATTGCTCCTAGGACACCAGCCCTCTTTGGCACACCCAAAATTCACAAAACAATTATCGATCCCCTTTCAGACCTATTTTAGATGGAAGGGGGTCAGTGACTTATGGATGTGCTAAATTAGTAGACAGCATTTTGAAGCCCTTAATTGAACAAGAGCACCAAATCTGTAGGGATTCATGGAGTTTTTTAGATAATATAAGTAAATTAGAATATCATGATAACTCTTGTTTTCTCACAATTGATGTTAAAGATCTATATACCGTGATACCCCAAGAACTAGGGCTCGAATGGATTAGGGAATTCATGGTAATAAGGCATGTTGATGAAAAAAACATATATCTGGTTGAAACTTTACTTGAGATTGTCCTTACTAACAACTTCATGATGTTTAATGGGAATTTTTATCTCCAGAACATTGGGGTGGCCATGGGCTTCCCCTGTGGTGACTGTTTTGCTAATTGCTTTATGGCCCATTGGGAGAAAACTCTATTATTTAATAACAGTTGGTTCAAAGATAATGTCTCTTGGTATACCAGATACCAAGATGACATGTTTCTTATTTAGAAGGGCACTAAAGCATTGGTTCCAACTTTTATAGCTGATATATCAAAAATGACAATTTTTTTCGAGTTTACTTCCACGCTGGAAGATGTTAGTATTACTTTTTTGGATATTAGCCTAAGTAAAGATATGGTTAATTCTAGGTACAAAAGCACCATCTACAGAAAACCTACTTATTCAAATGCTTTTTTGCATTTCACCAGCAGCCACCCTTACCATCTAAAAAGAGCCGTTGTTAAAGGTCAGATGGTCAGGGTGGCTAGAATGGTTTCTGATGACACAGATTTTGTTGATGAATGCAAACTTTTGCAGACCATGTTTATTAATAGAGGTTATCCTGTACCCTTAGTTGTTAATATTTTTTTGGAAGTTAGCCACAAGCGTTGTACTGGATATTTTAAACCTTTTTTAAATGGTCACTTAGTAAAACACACTGAGACAATTGATGACCAATCAAGTATTGGATTGCCCAATGGAGAACATAACTACATGACTAGCTTCCTTTGCACCTATTCCCTTGAACACTCTAGTATAAGGGAAATGTTGAACAAAAACTGGCCAATTGTCATGGAAGATAGTGGTCTATTGAAAATATTAGGGGAAAAGCCCAAAATAACATACAGAAAGGGTGATAATTTAAAAGCCCTGCTTGAAAGAAGGAAGAAAATCAATCAGAATAAGTTACAAGGCATGTTTAAATGTGGGTCATGTCAGCAATGTAGACACATATCTACAGAAAACAAAGTCACTATAAGGGAGAAGACCTACTATGTTAATGGCAGATTTATTTGTGACACTAAGAGTGTTGTTTATTCAGCTTGCTGTGACCAATGCGCTGCATTCTAGATTGGTAAAACCGAGAGAAAAATAAAGCAGAGCATATACGAACATCAATATGCTATTAATAGAAGTGACTTAATGAACGCATTGGCTAGGCACACCAAAGAGTACCCCAACCATAAGTTTAAATGTTTTATACTACAACAAAGACAAGTTGATGTTAGGGGGGGGTCCTTGGCAACTACTCTTGGAAACTGATGAAATAATGTGGCAAATAAGAACTACCGCACACATCTTCCCAGGCCTTAATAAATATGTGTCCATCAAAAGCATTTTGAAACTATTGGCCTTGAGAAGGTAACTTCCTAGTTATATATACTAATTATAAATATTTAATTTAATATTCCTGTGGTTAACATAGTTACCACTTAGTGCTTTGTTTATATTTATTTTAATATGAGCTTAATCTAGTCAGTTAATTGAACTTTTGACCTAAAAAAACTAGTAAAAAGCTTGTAAATATTAAAACGTGTTTTAAAAGCACTTTTTAATAGTTTAGGAACATGTAGAATAACTGTACTGGCTTGTTACACTTTTGCATATGAGTGCAGCTCAACTAAGTTTTAACTAGGGCTCCATTTATTTATCATCACCTATCATTATGATTTTAAAATATGAATTTTAGCCTTTACTAGGGGAACATGTGACTATACTTTATTAGTCAGTTTTAAATAATGTGTTTCTGGACAGCTACTTTTTAGTAACATGGAAATTATGACAATAAATGGTGGTTTGTTATAGTGTTTTTTTAATAAAAGCATTTATTTTATTTATATTCGGTACTTATTTTGGATAGGTTATGCACTATTTAATAGATGGTTTTAAAAGTTTTAAGTTTTCTATTAGATGTTGGTAAAAAACATTTATGTTTACAACATTTGTTTTATTTAAGAGCAGTATTCCGTTGATGGTGTGCTGTACATACATACACTTTTGCGAATTTATGAAATTTAGTTTGATATGTTTCTTTAAGCTTAGATTAAGGGATGAATCTAATTGCTTAATTGGATGAACTTTTGTATAAAATGCTTGTTAATTAGTCTAATCATTGTCTGAAGAAGGTGAGGCACTGACCCCACCGAAAGCGCTAATAAAACTTTTTACCTAACAAACTTCCAGCTCTTCATTGGTTTCCTGCTCGCTTTGCTTGTTTTACCTGTTTGGGCAGTTCAGTTTAAGTTTTGTCACAGCCACCTCTACACAGGACACACACACACCTGTCATGACTGGGAGTAGGACCCCTATCTAAGTATTTTATTACACTACAGCACTATGCAGTTATAGTACGCGCCACAGACACTACCAGAGTACATCTTCCCCAAAGGTGTATTTCACAATGTATGACATCAGCAGGGTTAACAAAGTAGGGCATTTCAACTGTACTGCGAGTGACTATCCTAAAATGCATTTCTCCCTACACAGACAGTGAAACACACACAAAACATCCACAACTGACATGTGTGGGTATAGAACCTCTGACAGAGATCTATACCACACAACAGCATAGAACTGTTATAGGATGCACCACAGGAATTACTACAGAAATCATTCCAAAAAGGTGTATTTCACAATGAATGACATCAGCAGGATTACCAAAGTAGGGCATTTCAACTGTACTGCAAATGACTAGCTTAAAATGAATTGCTTCCTACACAGGCAGTGAGACACATACAAACAATCCACAACTGACATGTGTGGGTATCAAACCCCTGACCAAGGCCTATATCACAGTACAGCATGGAGCAGTTATAAGTCACACCACAGGGATTACTGAAGAGCTATTTCCCCAAAGTTGTATTTCACAATGAATGACATCAGCAGGATTGCCACAGTAGGGCATTTGAAATGTACTGCGAGTGAGTAGCCTATAATGCATTGCTTCATACACACACATTGAAACACACACAAAACATCCAGAAATGCCATGAGTGGAGATGGAACCCTACCACAGTTCTATATCACACTACAGCAGTACGCTGTTACAGGATGCGCTACAGAGGGTTGTGATTTTCCCAGAGGTGTATGTTTAGGTGAGTGACATCAGCAGCCTTGCCAAAGTTGAGTATATGAATTGTATGGAGTGTGAGTAGCCTAAAAAGCATTGCTCTCTACACAGTCAGACACATACACACAAACACACAATTGCTAGGTCTGGCGTTAAAACACCCACCTAACTACTTTATCACACTATAGCAGTATGCAGTTACAGGACGCGCTATGGAGATTACTGGGTTGTGATTTTCCCAGAGGTGTATTTCTAGGTGAGTGACATCAGCAGGCTTGCCATAGTTGAGTATATGAATTGTACGGAGTGTGAGTAGCCTAAAAAACATTGCTTTCTACTCAGTCAGAAACACATACACATTACTGGGCTATACTCTTCCCAGAGGTGTATGTCTAGGTGAGTGACATCAGCAGCCTTGCCAAAGTTGAGTATATGAATTGTATGGAGTGTGAGTAGCCTAAAAAGCATTGCTCTTTACTCAGTCAGACACACAAACACAGATTCACACACAAACCCACACACACACATTTGACAGGTCTGGGGTTAGAACACCTATCTAACTACTTTCTCACACTACAGCAGCACACAGTTACAGGACATGTTAAGGAGATTACTGGGGTGGGATTTTCCCAGAGGTGTATTTCTAGGTGAGTGACATCAGCAGGTTTGCCATAGTTGAGTATATGAATTGTACGGAGTGTGAGTAGCCTAAAAAGCATTGCTCTCTACTCAGTCAGACACACACACACACACACACACACACACACACACACACACACACACACACACACACACACACACACACACACACACACACAAACACACAGTTGCCAGGTCTGGGGTTGGAATACCTACCTAACTACTTTATCACACTACAGCAGTACGCAATTACAGGATGCACTACGGCGATAACTGGGCTATTGCTTTCCAAGAGGTGTATTTCTAGGTGAGTGACATCAGCAGCCTTGACAAAGTTGAGTATATGACTTGTACAGAGTGTGAGTAGCCTAAAAAGCATTGCTCTCTACTCAGTCAAACACACACACACACACAGTTGTGAGGTCTGGGGTTAGAACATCTACCTAACTACTTTATCACGCTACAGCGGTACACATATACAGGACAAGCTACAGAGATTACAGGGCTACAATTTTCCCAGAGGTGTATTTCTAGGTGAGTGACATCAGCAGCCTTGCCAAAGTTGAGTAAATAAATTGTACGGAGCATGAGTATCATAAAAAGCATTGCTGTCTACACAGTCAGACACACACACAAACACACAATTGCCAAGTCTGGGGTTAGAACTACTACCTAACTAGTTTATCACTACAGCAGTTATGGGACATGCCATGGAGACTCCTGAGCTACAGCTCTCTCAAAGGTATATTTCACATTGGATGACCTCAGCAGGCTTGTCATAATACTACTATGGGGAGGGTGGTGTGTGCATAGGCCATGCCCCATTCATGTAGGGGTTGACATGCTACATGTGGGCATACACAGGGTCATATGTCACAGGTACATGTATACAGCTACTAGATTACTACTTCCTTGTACAGTCATGTTGCACAACTGGCACAAGCACCACATAGTCTGTCATGCTGACAGATGCTGATGGCTAGTATCTGCAGTGAGTGACATCTGCACCTCATGTGTTTGGGGTCCTTTGGCTGTGTGCTGGGTGGGACAGTCCCGGATGTGTCCTTTTTACGGTGACCCTCTTCCACACATCTATGTCTGTCTACCTTTGGCTTATTATATTGTGTTGTCCTTACATATATGTCTGTATTCCTATCCACTGTGCAAGGCAGGAGTGGTGCATACTGGCATGTGTCTGCACTAAGAACTGTGACTGCCAGATATGTCTGGTCCACTGGTGTTTGCAGAAATGGCATAAGTGTGTGAGCATGCCCAGTATGACCTTTCTGTAAGTTGTTGACTGACATTGCCTTCATTCCTCTAAGTGTGTGAGCATGCCCAGTATGGCCATCTGTATTTGCATGTGTGGATCAAGTCCAGGTTGTTTGTAATGCGGTGCTGACCTTTGTGCTGTACACTGACAGGTAGCATGCTGTGTCTGCAGGGTATCCATCAGTCATTTGGCATGTATTGTTGCTACATTTCTGCATAGCGGGGGAGGGGGACACCTGACTGTTTCTACATTTCTACACAGGAGTAGGGGGTGCACCTGACTGTTACTATAAGTGTACATAGGATGGGGTGGCACACCTGACACTTTTACACATTTGCTAGGACTATACTGGTATGTCGGGTACTCCATTTCAGTCTGTAGTCTTACCTATTGTGCTGCCTAGAGGCATACCAGTGTACTACAGATCTTAGCTTTCACTGCCTACATATTAGTTTCTGACTTCCTAGCCTTTACATCTTATATCCAACTGCCTGTTCTGCTGTAGTCTGTCTGTGTAGGCCTGGGGAGGGTTACACATAGGGCTCATTCAGAGGCCATAGTACAGCATTTGTTTGCGTTTGTCTACACCTATCCTGCTGGCTGTAACTGTTGTTGGGTATGTGACCCTCATCAACTGGCATGTGTGAGTCACTTACCTTGTTGGTGTCCCAGTATTGAGGGTGGTGCTGCAGGGCTGGCTATGTCGGATGCATAGAGTACACTCCCTATACATGGTTGAGCACAGGTAGTGTCATGTTTGTCATCCCTTTTATTGTATGTGCGAGTCGAGAGAGGTGACATTCCCTGGGTCCCTACTGTGTTAGTGCATGGGCTATGCATTGCATCTTTGCCAAGGCCAGGGCATACAGGGCATGCCTCCTTCTGCCTACTGGGGCAGGCTCAGCTTGTTACTCCTCTGAGTCACTCTGTGCCTGTGCAAGCCTTGGCAATGGTGGGAGGCTGTGTGGCCTTGGTCCATGTTGTTCCTGCCGCAGCTGTTTCCACAGGATCATATTGTGTAGCGTGGCACATATAAGGACAATTTGGGTACATGTAGTTGGTGAGTACTGCAAGGCTCCACCAGATGTGTCCAGACAATGGAACCATGACTTGAGCATCCCAAACACATGCTCTATTATGATTTGTGTTTGTGCGTGTGCCTCATTATGGAGTTCTTGTTCGGGTGTGTGTGCATTTCTGATGGGTGTCATCAGCCATGGCTACAGTGCGTATCCAGCATGCCCCACTAGGTGACTGTGTGGAATGTCCCCATTGGAAAATCTCTGGTACAGCTGCATCAGATGCCAGATGTGGGAATCGTGGTAGCTTCCAGGGCAGCCAGCACACACATTCATTATTATGCCCTGGGCATCGCACACGACCTGGCAGTTGATGGAGGGGAAACCCTTGCGGTTGATGTAGACCCTACCTCGCTCACCAGGTGGTGCTTTGATGCGTATGTGCATGCAGTCTATTGCACCCACTACCTCAGGGTATTCTGCTATTTGATGGAAGAGATGCATATTGCTGGCCAACGCCTCACGGGTGATGGGGAAATATACGTGCTCACCAACATGTGCTGACATGGCATCCAGGAACTGGTGGAGTACCCTGGATGCTGACGCCTGTGAGATCCCCATCATATCCCCAGTTGGCCTTTGGAAGGTACCTGTAGCTAGTATTCGTAGGCCTACACATACCTTGGTATCTACTGGGATGGGTTCCCCTCTGTTAGTTCTGTGTGTAAGGCGTGGCCGGCATAGCTCAACAATCTACTGTAGGAGGTCCCTGTCCACCCTATAGCGCTCCACTATCTCCAGCTCATGTAGCCCTTGGTAGGTTACACTGGGTCTGTACACTCTTCTCGGTCTCCTCACTGTGGGTTGCTCAGCAGCATTCACATCCTCATCACCCTCAGCCTCTTGCACATGCTGGTTTATGATAGCAAAAGCAGCCACTAACATTTTTTCTCTTGCTTTCGTTTTGTAAAATTTCCCCAATTGTATACACCAGTGGTGCTGAGTTTTTTGGAAAAACATGGGGGAAAGGTGTTTGCATTGTTTATAGTGGTGTGCTGGGCTGGGCTCATCTGCTGCCTGTGTGATTAGCTGATTCTGATACATTTCACCTGTCAGCTAAGCTAGTTCTCCTTGGTTACCTTCCTACTGCTGTTTTCCCCTCACATTGCCTTCCTGTTTAAGCCCGGGGATGTGCCGCGCAAACGGAGTGCTTAAATGTGCACAGAGCTGCTATTTCCTGGTTTAACTTCTTTTTTCTTCTGGTAAAACGCGGTACGCAGCATGCACCCCTGCTTACACTTTGTAAAGAGTGCTAGGCAGGTTTAGACACACCCCTAGCTTAGCTGTACTAAGCTAGGAGCAATCCAGAGCCACTGGACTCCAATCCACTTACAGTATGCCTGACAACCCCCCCCCCCATGATGTCACTTATATCCTAGTCTTGCACTCATACTCTTATACTGATGGGACTTGTCTCACATGCTGGGGAAAACTGGGATTCACTATCCTTCCCCTCATTTGCATAGGATTGCCTGCTAATGAATAGTTACATGTCTCACACTGAGCCTCCCCCCTTAGCAATCACTACTTACTGGCCAGGTTGTCTTCTGCCTGCCATTGACTTGCATGGTGGCAGAATACTGATTTTAGTTAGAATGCCCATTTTAAGTTTATTTTCTTATTTTATCCCATTTGCGCACTGCTGCCCTATGCTTAAACAGCCGAGATTGGCAAAAAAAAAATGTAAGTTGTTTTTTTCATTTTTTTTTTTTGTTTGCATTGCCAATGGCCTTCTACTTGGCCATTGGCATGCTTGCTCACTGATATGCAGCCTTTATTTGGAGCTGGCATAGCTCCGTTTTTGATTTTGCAGAAATATACTCAGTTACTAACCGAGTACATTTCTACACATTGCCCTAGTCTTGCACAGACTATTGCAAGCTTCCTGGATTGCAAATTCACCTCATTTGCATGGATTTCTCTTGCAAATGAGGTGATTTGCATACCAGTGCTTAGTCCATGCAGGATTAGTGCTGGAGCTCTTGTGCACGCCCCTGCCGGCTGTTCCTGGATCGCACGGCAGACATATTGCCTGTGTGGGCTCCTCCACTCATCTTGCACTCCGTGCAAGCTTTTGAGAATCCGGGGAATGACTTTTAGTGCTTTGTCAACTCCTTACCTCTTGAGTGAAGTAGTGAATTCTTTGACTATTATATTGCAAGGTCAAGTCTTATTTTGGAACAAAGGTAAATATTTGCTGCATCTTACCACAGCATTCTTGTTACCTGCATGCAGGGCACAATTTTACGTAGTAATATTGTATATAAGCTTTCAAATCCCACAAAGCCTAATCATTTGTCATTATATCCTCTTATGGGCAGTTAATTCATATTAATGTGAAATGGATTAAACTTATTGAGGAATTTGTAAGCTGTGTTATAGTTGCTTTTCTTGAACGTCTCATTCAATTTATTTTGTACAGTGAAACATTAAATTACACTTTGCTCAATGGACAATAAAATTTGAAAAGTATACCTGTACTGAATTTCATCTATTATTGCTTGTTTTGTTTGCTATGTATTTGATTATATACAGTAGTTAGGGTGTCTTATATAAATATACCAGTCTTGGAAAAATGCTTACTTTTAAAGGTTTAACTGTGTGGAATAGCATTTCTTTAACTAATACAGACTTACTTTTATGAACATTAGAGTACAGTAATATCATCCTACTTATTGGCTCTGTAATATATTCATCCTTAGTGGCTGCCTTATAGGTCTTCTCAGGCACAATTATGGACACTCTCAATATCGATGTTTTGAATAATTTAATTAAATACAAATTCCTGAAACAACGTACTTAACTGTGGCATGTACATAAAAATCAGAAAATAATTGAATAGCTACATTAGATCTTCTAGAAAAATAATCCAAGGAAAATTAATGGATAATACCGCTAACTGTTAATATGTTACTAATTCCTCCCTAAGAACTATTTTCACCTTAGTGGAATCCTTTTAAAAAAACAAGTGAGGTTAATTCTGAGAGCCATAATACAGAAAATAAGAATGGCTCCACTCAAAATACAAGATTACATAGTACAAAGAGGTATCCCACGTAAAACTAAAGAAACATCTAGGGATTCATCTTTGGTATATTATAATGCACAAAAAAGAAACAGAAAGGAAAAAAAATCATAACACTACCTCTTATGGGAGAAACATGTAATAAGCATACTAATTCATGTCAAACTGAAAGTTTAAAACAAATAGTCTCATCTGGAAGTGTTGTTATTTATGTAAGGGAGACAACAGAAGCAGTATAAGAGGTGATTATAGAACACAATAACTTAGGAGATGTACCCTCAGTGGTACTTTCTATTCCTGTAAATTTTGAGAAAAACACATTCCTTATAAAAAGTTATCTCCTGTTTTATTTGAACCCTCTGCTCCTTCACCAAGTTTGTACCAGAAGATATAATTTCTACCAATATATCAAAAAATCGCTGTCATAACAATAGCCCTGAGCATCATGTGGGTATAGTAGCTGCTAAGCAGAAGTAATTGAAAAGAAGAGCTTTCGGTTGTCAGTTTTTCAACTGACTTATGGTGACTCCCTAGAGAGGAAGAATTTTTTTCCAGCTAAAGAAAATGATGACGTTTTGCTCACCTCTCAACTATTCAAACTTAGCAGGAATGAGATCTTACCCCCAAGAACCTCCAGACTCCTCAGAGATGCACTAACATATGACCATAGAAGTCTTAACCACTCTGGCCTTATTCTCCAACCCACCCTGCCCCCAACCCCCAAACTAGGCTTCAATGCACAGACCATGTTTTCTCAGTTCTTGTTCATAAACTTTGGGAATCTCTTCTTTTCTGAAAGATCAATCCTCTTACCCCATTTTCCAATCAGAATTAAAAGCACATTTCAGGTCTCTGGGAAAATGCAACTTCTATCTCACTGGTCATGAAACTTAACCTCTTTCTACTCATCTTCCCTCAATTGCTCTGTCTCTTCTTTTCATTATGTTTCTTTCAGCATACCAACTCTGATAATGCATATATGTATATATTGTTCTTTATCCATCACTCTATATATAATGACATTTAGCTATTGTTTTATACTCTCATGCCAACTCTGATATTCACTTTGTATATAATATATGTGTATATTGCATTTTGTTATTCAGTCTGTTTATAATGTCATGTATCCATTAGAGGGCATTCAATAAAGCCTTCATGGAGTAATTTTCCATGTAGGCATAGTGGCACAGAGCTTACATGGAAGTAAGCAGCCTTGCAATGCAGTAAACAGAGCAGAGGGGCATGCACAAGTGTGCATACATGGAAGTGCTCACAGCATGCAAATCACCTCATAAGTCGGTGAAATGCATGGAAATGAGGGTGCTGGAGCAATCCAGCAAGCAGATATGCAGTCCAAAGTGTACACAGAAAATTTCCATGTACAAGAAATTAAAAAGTGAACAGGGGCTAGAAAAGCCCAGTGAGAAGGTCAGAAATAGCACAGCAGGCACAAATATGTGCAAAACTACACCCTGTGTATCCAAAATGTTATGAAAAATAATTTAATATAAATATATTTTTTAAAACCTGTATTACATTTGAATGGAGTGCAGCAGTACACAAACATGCCATAATGCAAAAAAAAAAAAAGATATTGAAAAGTGTAAACACAGAAAATAATAAATATGTGACAATAATGCATTACAGGGCCTTGCATGAAGTATGTACAATGGTAGATTTCTGTGGTTGCTAAGGAGGCAGGCTCTGGAGTAGTGTAGTATCCAGGCTGTGTGCATGGATCTGTATGGAAATGAGCTGGGGTTACTGAATAGCAAAAAAGGGTTACTGTGTCCGCAGATAAAATTGTTGTAGTTCCAGAACCATGTTGGTGTCCACAGGAGAGCTAGCAGACATAAAAGGGGATGTGTCACTTTCTGTTTAAGCACATTGGAGCTGAGCGGTGCCTGATTGCAAGCCTCACCACTGAGCTCAGCAGGGGGGTGTGTTCACTGTTGCTAAGCTTTGTTTACCTCCAAGCTGCACATTTCAGCTGGTTTGAGCATGTTTGTGAGGCATGCCGCTGTGCTGATCATGCCCGTCAATGGGGGTGTGTCCATTGAGGGCTGAGCATTGTTTATATCTGCGGTGAGGGTTTGCATGCCATGCCACACTGCTTAGCAGGCAAGGCTGTTAAAAAAGATAGAAAATTGCCTGAGAAAGCCAATCATGTGTAAATTATTGAATACCCCCATTCCACTTAAAGTGGGCCATGAAAACCCCTCAATGATGTACTTGGCAGGTGGTATGCATTATAGTTAGCCATCCACACAGGTTGCATCTGCAGCAGAGCACTATAAAGTATACATACATGCTACAATCTGATTTTTTCCCCCATACTCTGCACCATTGAAGTACAGACTTGGGAATTTTAACTGAAATAATGCAAGGGGCTGCTGCAGCTCTGCATCACCTGTATGTGCTAGATGCTGAGGTCAGTGCTGATGCTGCTGCTGACAATAGGCCTAGACTAAGAAGGAGAAGTGTGTTCAGGCCCAAAGTAACCTTCCAGGAGCTACATGAGCTGGAGATTGTAGAGTACTACAGGGTGGACAATGACACACTGCAAGAACTCACCAAGCTCGGCCGCCCTCAACTCAGACCCAGAGCGAACAGAGGGGAACCCATCCCAGTGGAAACAAAGGTATGTGTAGCCCTTAGGATACTAGCTACAGGTACTTTCCAAAGACCAACTGGGGACATGATGAGCATCTCACAGGCATCAGCATCCAGGGTACTCAACAGTGAGCACATTTATTTACCCCACACCCTGAGGAGAGGGCCAGTTGTATGCATCTCTTCTACTGAGTAGTACACTACCCTGAGGTACTGGGTGCCATAGACTGCACTCATATACACATCAAAGCACCACCTGGTGAGGAGGGTAGAGTCTATGTCAACCGCAAGGGGAATCATTCTGTCAACTGCCTGGTCATGTGCAATGCCCAGGGCATTATCATGAATGTGTGTGCTGGCAGCCCTGCCAGTTATCATGGCTCCCATATCTGGCATGCATCACAGCTGTACCAGATATTTCCAAGAGGGGGACATCCTGTATGGCTATCTACTGGGGGATGCTGGCTATGCACTGGAACCATGGATGATGACACCCATCAGAAATGCACACACACCCACAGATGAACACCATAATGATGCACATGCACAAACTAGGAATGTCATAGTGCATGTGCTTGGGCTGCTCAAGTCATGGTTCTGGTGCCTCGATATAACTGGTGGAGCCCTGCAGTACTCTCCAGCCACATGTGCACAGATGTTCACAGTATGTGCCATGCTACACAATATGATCCTGCAGAAACAGCTGTGGAAGGATAATCACAGGGAAGGGATATACAGCTCCCCACCATTACCTGGGTCCCCACAGCCACACCCACAGGGGGACTTGGAGGAAGAACTCCCTGAGGCTATCCCTGTAGGCAGATGTAGGCGTACCCATAGTATGTCCTGGCCTTGTTAAAGAAGCAATGCATAGCACATGTACTGACAATCTAGGGTCCTAGGGACTGACAATATAATCTGACTTGCATGCATAGTAAAAAGGATGCCAGCCACACCACACAACCTGTACCTTACCATGTATTGGCTGTGTACTACATGCATCAGACAGAGTCAGCCCTGAAATACAGGTCTCTCAACTGATGCATTCACAAGGTAAGTCATTCTCCTTTACAACAAATGTATGGGGTATTAGACTATGGTAGCATATGTATGGACCTGCTGCATGTATGCAAGGGAATAGAGTGGGCTGCTGGGCTACTTGCAGAGAAGTAACAGCTACATAGGACAACAGGTACTCTGTCCAATACTGAGTACCTCATAATAAGCATTAGGCCACATGGCTGAAAAACCCACTGCAGTATGCAAGGGAAATGCCAAACAGGGGGGGGGGGTCATAGGACAGACGCATGACTGTCATTGCCAGAGTCCTCAACCCCTGACACATCAGTGTTCCCATATAACTGTAGTAACAGTATGTTTGCAAGGATATATCAGCAGACCACACAATTGCAGGGCCGTCACAAAGAACCTGGCCACATGTTCTATTTTTCACAAAACACAGGTGTCACGGCAGTTGTTACAGTATATGTCTGTCTGTTATTAGTGTGAGGAATTAAACCTCACTTTCAGTGGCTGGTGTGGCTCACTTGGCTAAGTACATTAGCATGGTTGATGGTGTTCATGGTTCAAAGCTGGCTGCACCTACAGCCTTTGCATGTGAGGTACTTGTATGGTAGGAGTCCCATTGACTGTCAATATGCCACAATCTGTTACTGCAAAAAGCTGGAAAAAGCCAGAGACAATGGGGGACAGAGGGCCAAACCTACATACATTATACATGCTCTAGGTCACCGTGTAGGTGGCTAGTATAACAGCAGGTTGCAACAGATCAGATTAACAGCAGGATGTAAAGGCCATCACTTGTGTCAGTGCATATAAAAATTAAGTGGGCTCCATTTAGTGGTATATTACTGGAAAAACATAACTGTATAAGGAACAGATCAGACATGTGGGGTGAAATTCTAGACATCCTGCAAAAAACATATACAGTGAGAGGTATGTAGACTGTCACCCTGTGTGTGGTGCTACATCATTTACCCCAGTCACATCATACCTACAACTGCTTAGAGCAGGAAATCTGGAAAACGCCATGAGCACTAGTGGGACAAAGGTCCAAATATAAAGAGAAGAATTAACTACTGGCCAGACAAATGTATAAAGTTCAGAGAATAATGGGTCATGCATTAGCATAAGTTCCCTGATGTGTATGGAGTCAGTAACTCAAATGCCTGTCAGGATATCCTAACATCAATCTATAATGCTTTGCCAATAATGTACCAGAAAATCATAATGCTATGTACAATGTAACATACATATGATGCAAAAGTCTCTGTACATTCTATTACAGTCTGTACAGTTGATAGGTATGAGACATATATTACACTCAGCACACAGCTGGGGAATGCCTTGGATAAAATATCATGGAGGTGACTGGAATACAGGTAGGTCTGGCCTGGAGTCACCTTGTAAGTATTGATCATAGGATCACAGGAAGTTACTAGGCTATTGGCCATGAGGCCCTTACAAGCATAGACAAGAATTTAGCCCATGTTCCAACAAGTCAGCACCCTATGCCACTGTCCAGCAGGGACACAGGTGGAATCCCAGGGATGTATTTTCTGTTCCCCATCCAGTTATCTAGGTTGTGCTTAAAAAGGATTAATGAGGTACTCTGCTTTACATGGAGAAGGAGTCTATTCCACAAAAGGGGGGAGTCTCTGGGACAGAAACCTGTCTCGCCAACAAGTCCTATTGATGTCACAGACCAGGTTGAGGTCACGCATGTGGGTTACTCGAATGGAGCTTGATTTGCAATATGCAGCAGTCCCATCAGGGTGGGATCTAAGATTGCTTTGTATGCCAGACAGAGGTCACTTCTGAGGAGTCTGTAGGAGATGGAGTAGAGTGACAGGGCTTTTAGCCTATATTTATAGGGTAGATGTTTGAAGCCCTGGATTCTCCCCAGTGAGGAATCTCTGTGGTCTTTCCTGCTGCTGCATGTACTTTGTGAGGTAAATACCAAAAGGTACATTGTACTCAATAATGAGTATTATAAGGAAAGAATACAGGGATGTTATGACCATCTTGTCCCTGGATAAGATACCCTTACTAATAAGGTGGGCCATGTAGAAATCTTTCCATACAATGGAGGCAATATGGTGGTCAAAAGTCAGTTTGCTATCAACCTGAGTGCCCAAGTCTGTCACAACTGATTGAATGCTTAGTGCCTTATTATTAATGTGATAATTTGTGGTGACATCACTCTCCACAAAAGGGATGATGATGCATTTGTTTGGCATCAGTTTGAAGCCATGTTTCTGTCACCAGTCACTTGTTTGGGTGAGACCCTCTTGGAGGATGTCCACATCACTAAGGGAATTGATGGCAGTACCCAGCTTTCAGTCATCTGCAAACTTGGTCAGCTAAAACCCACTAGATTTGGCCTGCACCTCTGAGAAGTATATCCCAAACAGCAGAGGAACAAAGACCGATCACTGGGGTACACAACTTGTTATGGGTCTACTACTTGAGGTGGCTTCCCTTATTTTTGACTAGGTAGGTTCTATCAGTGAGCCAGTTTGCTACCCATCTGGTAACATATGGATTGATGCCTAGTTGAGAAAGTTTATCAATTATACCTGAACTGGGAATAGTATCGAAGGCCTTGGCCAGGTCAAGGTGGGCGGTGTGCACTGTCTTCCCCTCATCTATGGCCTTGGTGACTGTCTCAAAGAAGTCGACCAAATATAACAGGCATGACCTCTCCCTGACAAAACCAAACTGTGTGGGATCAAGTGTTTGGAAGTTGCCAATGGCCTTCTTAATGGGGTCCATAATAATCCACTCCATGGCCTTGCAGATCAGGCTAGTTAAGCAGATGGGTCTATAATTTCCTGGATCGGTGGATGCTCCACCTTTGTGCAAAGGGATGACAGTAGCTATTCTCCACTCGTCTGGGATGAAGCTGGTACTCAGGCTTTGGTTGAATAGGGTGCCTAATGGTGCTGCAAGTTCCAGCCTCAGTTCATGTAGGATGCAGCATGGGATGTTATCGGGTCCCATGGAGGCTGTAGTTTTTGCCTTTGAGAGGGCAGGGATGACTTGCTCCCTAGAGATAAGGGGAGGGAGAAATGTATTGAGGATGACCCGTTTTACTGATAAGGGGACAGAGGAGTGAAGTTTTCACTGAACCTGTCTCCTAGCAGGTTGGCTATACCTACAATGTTTGTGTATGCAGTGTCCTTGACCACCGGTTCTGAGCAGATCTGGGTGCTTCCCTTGAGATTGCAGACATATGTGAAGAAAGCCTTATGATTTTCTTTAGTAGATGTGGCCAGTTTGGACTCGAAGTTTGCTTTGGAGGATTTCACTAGTGATCCTATTTGCTTGTTCAGGCTAAAGAGAGATTGTTTCCATTTAGACACCTGCTTCTTCTTGGTCCTGGACAGCAATTTTATCCTTTTATTATAGAACTTATTTATTATTGATGTCCACCAGACAGGTTTACTTATCCTTGAGGAGGATGATTTTGTTCTGTCTGGTATTCCTGATTCCATGCAGATATAGAAATGCTCATATAGTACTTTTGTTTAGGTTTGGAATATGGGCCAGTTCCTGTCTAGGAGGAGGGGGCTGTGAAGCTGTTTATACCTTCCCTCAGGAGGTTGCTATCAGCTTTGAAGAAGCTTTTTTTACCCTAGCTGGAGGGGGGGGGGTGACTTTGAAAGTGATTGCTTTGTGGCCAAATCTTACCAGGGATGATGGCATGGTAGGGATGCTGCAGTGGTTACTCATGTTGGTCAATACCAAGTCCAAGATATTTTCACCTCTTGTGGGGGTGTCAGTCAACTGGTCGAAGGCATTCGCATTGACAAAATCAAGGCATCTCTGGGCATTTGTGCTTTGGCATGAGTATTTCTTCCAATTTATAGCTGGATAGTTAAAGTCACTCAGGATCAGGGTAAAGGGTTGACTCTTGTTAGATTCAAATAGGTCCAGATAGGTGGAGTGGGCATCTTGAGTCAGAATTGGAGGTCTGTAGCTAGCTATGATTTGAATAGGGGTCTTGTCAATTATTAACTGCGTCTGGAGTATTTCCTGTGCATCATACTGTCTGACCAGCCTAGAAGTGTGTATGTCTTTTACATATATATATTGCAACTCCAACTCCTTTTGTTTTGCTGCCCATGGTTTGGGGTCTGAATGAATGACAGGATGAGTAACCTGGTATGGCTAGGGAGCTCTCCCAGCTTTGAACCAGGTTTCTGTGACTGCACAAATGTCAGCTTCTTCCAGGTTAAGTATGCTTGCAATGAGTGCAGTTACATGTTTAGACTCCTAGCATTTATAGCATGACCTTTAATTTACATTTTGATGAAATTTTCATGTTGGTAATTTTGACCTCATGGCACTGCCTAAAAAAGGCAATATGGAGGAGGCAAGAGCCTTTGCCAGGAGCGTGAAGCCCAAGGGCGACAGATGCAGGCCAGCTCTGGCAAAGCATTGTGGCTTGTCAATTATGTCATCCCTTGGAATGACACCAGAAATTAAGCCAATTGTTAAAGTCAATCATTTTCTGTTTGTATTGAGGCATCATTCTGGGTGATGGTAGAATGTTGCTTAAGGCTAGGAACATACCTGCCTGGGACACATACTCACCGAGCATGATCATGTCTCTCTTCATATAGTCCAGGAAGGTATGTCTCAAGTCACTCACTCCAATATGGACTATGACAGAGTCATAACAGTACCTGTTATGAGACTTGAGTGCATTGCTGATATGGCGGATTCTGGCACCCGACAAACAACTAACTGTGACTTTCTCCTTATCCAGCCTGGTGAGGGGCACATCTGTGTGTCTCACAATGGAGTCTCCTATAACTAATATGTTGGGTTTATGTTTAGGCCTTAGTGGTTGTGAGACACAGGTGTGTGAGCTATGTGTGGTGTGTGGTGTGGTGGGCAGTGGAGTCTGCATGTGTCTATGCCTTGGAGGTCTCTTTTATTTGGATAAGCTTTTGTTAAGGACCTCCACATATGTGGGGGGTGTTGTTTAGGTGTGGGTGGTGTTTGAGGTGTGGTGTTTGTGTTGCCAACCTTCTCAGTGCCAGATATACTAGTTTGCAGGGGAGAGAGCAATGACACTAGGTGCTTGATGTATTTGCATCTCTCACAAATTGTGTTCCTAGGTGGTAGTAGTAGAGAGTTGTCCATGTACATGAAGCAGGTGCTACACTGTCTTAGGATGCCCATATCAACCAGACTGGCAGGAGAAAATGTAGGAAATTGTTCATCCATATTTGTCAGAAACTGAAAGAGCTAAGAGGGTAAAGGGAGGAAGGTCTAAGAGTGGTACTACTAGATGACAACACAAGTGCTACTGAAGGAAAACATGTAGCTGGAATACCTCAAAAAGGGTTTAAAACCATGCAGCTGAAGCCCTGGATCCCACAGACCTGTATCTAGATTATGCTACTCAATTTTAAGATTAAGAACTCAGTAAGAAAAACCTCACAATGAAGCAGAGATTAATCACTTACAGTCAAAAGAATAGAACTCTCAGTATGAAAAAATACAGTTAAACAGCAACAAAATGCAATAAAATGCAGTTAAACAGTAATGAACTGCAGTATATAGCAAAGAAATATAGCTAATCAATAGACTGCTTTGAAACAGTAGCTCACAATCACAACAGTAACAGCACAAATAAAGCAGCGATTCAGCAGAATACTGTCATCAATTTAGTGAGGCTACTAACAAGCAATAATAAATACTGCAAACTAAATGCAGTTGAACTCCTAAGCACAAGCAGCAAAATGAAGTAGAAAGAGGTACATTTTTTTTCAAGTAGAAAGTGACGAGACAGAAGATGATAAGATAATTCAAGATTCAGAAGCTAAAGGGGTGGTCCTTTACTAAATTCTCACTATAAACAGTCAAATAAGCTGATGTAAAGCAACTGGGGGGAAGGGGAGTGTCCAGTATCAAGTTTATACTAGATGGTGACCACCACAGCAGCTGGGCAGGTGGGTGGGACAAAACAGTTGCACAGATTACACAGATATACAGTAAAACAGAAGTGCAGAAAACAGTTGAAAATAAGCCCTTCTCTTTTTCCAATATCACAGCAGAGCAAGTGGCAGAAGGCCTATCTCACTGCAGCTTTAAACAACTTGAGCAAACAAGTACAAATGGTTTAAAACACTGGTTATTAAAGGCAGAGAAACAGAAACCAGCCCAATTAACCAATCCAAATAACAGTGTTGCAGGAATGCTTCTAGCGAGATCAAACCAGACTGATTCTTTCTGCCACAAAGAAACAACTAGGCCTCTCTAGACAAAAGATTTCACTACAAGCTGATAGTCATACTGGGCAAGCTCCTACACTTAGCTAAATTGAGGCCATGTCTTATGCCTCATCTGCCTAAGGAACTGATATGTGAAAATATGTCTGTGCATATAGACAGCTATGTATACATATCTGTCTCTCCCTATCCCCCTCACACATGATTACTTTATCTATCATGTGTTTATATATATATATATATATATATAGGAATCCTCCAAAAGCTGCACAACAAAGTATAAATCAAAGCCTTCAAAATAAAATGTACTCAAAGGTGGCGTCCGTGAGCATACACCAATCTGTAACAATTAAGTGTATTTATTTAAGGATGACATCCAACTGTGAGCCACTAAACATAACTTCCATAGATGTACATTTCATATTACCACCATAAAAACTGGAAAATGCACTGAAAATTATAATTAGTGAAAAAAGTAATAAAAAATGATCTTCCAATAATTATCAGGCTTTGGGGACAAATATAAACGGCATAGTGTTATATGTCGACCTCAATGCTGAAATGATACGATTATGTAAAAATAAATACGCCTATCGGCGCTTGTTTTGTCTGTGTTTGTCTGAAGCGCTGTTAGCCGTGAAAGCGCCACTATTAAACTTTTCTTTTGATTAAACCGAATGGGTAAATCGAACTTTGTGAATTATATCAGTGACGATCCTGAAGCGGATTTGTTTGAGACAGTCCTACTTTCCTTGTCTAATTTTTTTCCAGTTTTATCTATAGAAGTTATGTTTAGTGGCTCTATGTGAGTTGAGAAGAAGCATAATAATTTGACAGTTGCATGTCATCATATATATATATATATATATATATATATATATATATGGATCTAGGACAGTTGATCGAAAGATCAACTGTCTGAATCCAACCCTACTGAACACCGTTTACCGAAACTGCTTTCACCGAAAAAGCAGTTTCGGTAAACAGAAGGTAAAACAGTAAAACACATACACACACATACACAAAAACAAAAAAAAAAACATACACACCATATTTACGCAGGGGGGCTTTGCCCCCCTGCACCCCCCACCCCCCCTACTTTTATATTCTCACTCCGAGATCGGACTACAGTGGGGAAAAGGGAATATTCCCTTATCCCCACTGTAGTCCAATCTCGCCCACTACCACTTCCCCCTCGATTCCCTGTACTTTTACGAAAGTTTCGCGAAAGCACTTTTTTCGTTAAAAAGTGGTTTCACGAAACTGTGACAGCCGTTTCACTTTCGTTGAAACAGTCTTTCAGTAGACTGTCCTAGACCCATATATATATATATATATATATATATATATATATATATATATATATACATATATATATGTAACAGATATTGTATTATATATCTACATATTTAGAGAGAGAGCTATATAAATGTGTACAGTGATTTAGACCCTACACACACACACACACACACACACACACACACACACACACACACACAGATATATATATATATATATATATATATATATATATATATATATATATATATATATATATATATATATATATATATATATATATATTCATGTGTATATGTGTGTGGGGATGTATGAATGTCCACACTTACTCGCAGAATGCTGGGGTTATCTGCACCTACACACACAACAGTTGTCTGATGGTAACAGACAAAGGCCGCATCATGACAGAATCTGCCCAACCGCAGAACCCTGTGCCTTCAGAATGTCTAGACAGAAAATAGTGAGCAGGTGATGTAATGTGCAATGTCTTCAAAGCAGGACTTGGACAGGCCATACTGTCACTTTCCAATTGTCCACCTAACAAACTGCAACCTGCCAGCCATGGCAAAACTGGTATCTATACACACATAGCATGGGTATGCATGGGTATTAACAGGTATCCCATTGCTAGGACACTAGATACACTAACAGGTGATGTAATGTGCAATGTCTTCAAAGCAGGACTTGGACAGGCCATACTGTCACTTTCCAATTGTCCACCTAGCAAACTGCAACTTGCCAGACATGGCAAAACTGGTACCTATACACACATAGCATGGGTATGCATGGGTATTAACAGGTATCCCATTGTTTGGACACTAGGTACACTAACAGGTGATGTAATGTGCAATGTTTTCAAAGCAGGACTTGGACAGGCCATACTGTCACTTTCCAATTGTCCACCTAGCAAACTGCAACTTGCCAGCCATGGCAAAACTGATATCTATACACACATAGCATGGGTATGCATGGGTATTAACAGGTATCCCATTGCTAGGACACTAGATACACTAACAGGTGATGTAATGTGCAATGTCTTCAAAGCAGGACTTGGACAGGCCATACTGTCACTTTCCAATTGTCCACCTAGCAAACTGCAACTTGCCAGCCATGGCAAAACTGGTACCTATACACACATAGCATGGGTATGCATGGGTATTAACAGGTATTCCATTGCTAGGACACTAGATACACTAACAGGATAAAACAGGTTCACCCTGCAGGCCACACATGCTGTGTAATACAAGGCCACATTGCGTGCTCCACAGCCACTGTGGCTGCAGCCAGATGTAACACATTTTAACTGGTGGTGCATGCAATAAGTACTGCAAGCTATAGTGTGTAATAGTAGGTAGGTAGGCTCTCTAATCTCAGTTCAGTCACCTTGTGTGTGTCGGTATTTCCCTTACAGCAGTACAGACATGCCTATCTGGCCTATGTCTGTGCAATGGATAATCATTTTATGGCACTGTGACTTGCATTCTCCTGAACATTGGCCTCCCTGTTAACACCTGCTGATGTCATCCACCTTAACAGCACTGTCTGACAACCTAACAGCAGATAAGCTCCGTAGCAGTACATAGTGCTATAGTGTATATTACTAGAGAGGTAGGGGTTCTAATCTCACAGCAGGCATCTGTGTGTGTGTGTGTGTGTGTGTGTGTGTGTGTGTGTGTGTGTGTGTGTGTGTGTGTGTGTGTGTGTGTGTGTGTGTCCCCTTGCAGCCCTGTACACATGCCTGTACTGCCCATCTCTGTGCAATGATTATACATTTCAAAGTGCTGTGACTAACTGACAACCTCCCCATTGGCCTCCTTTAGAAGGTCTGCTGATGTCATCCACCTTAACAGTGCTGGCTGACAACCAAATCGCATATAATCTCCATGGTGCATACAATAATTACATAATGCTATAGTGTATACTACTAGATATGTAGGCGTTCTAATCTCACAACAAGCAACTCTCTTTGTGTATAAATATATCCCTTTGCAGCAGTGTACACATGCTTGTATCACCGCTCTCTGTGCAATGGCTATACATTTTAAGGCCCTGTGACTACCTGTCAACCTCCCTACTGGCCTCCTTTACAAGGCCTGTTGATGTCATCCACCTTAACAGCACTGGCTGAAACCAAATAACACATAAGCTCTGTGGCACTTGTGATAGTGTATACTACTAGATATGTAGGCATTCTAATCTCACAACAAGCAACTCTCTTGTGTATAAATATATCCCTTTGCAGCAGTGTACACTTGCTTGTATCACCGCTCTCTGTGCAATGGTTATACATTTTAAGGCCCTGTGACTACCTGTCAACCTCCCTATTGGCCTCCTTTACAAGGCCTGTTGATGTCATCCACCTTAACAGCACTGGCTGAAACCAAATAACACATAAGCTCTGTGGCACTTGTGATAAGTACTTTGTGTTATAGTGTATACTTCTAGCTCGATAGGTGTTCTAATCTCACAACATGAAACTGTGTGCATGTGTGAAAACATATTCCCATGCAGCAGTACACATATGTGTGTGCAATAGTCATACATCTTAGCGCCCTTTGATTAGCTGCTGGCTCTAAATACCTAGGCATAAATGCTATCTGCCATCACCTACTTTTGTATGTAAAGAACTCCGAGGTGACACATATCAAGGGTAGCAGGCCTTGTCACAGGGTATGCATGCATGATTATCCTGACTGCCCACATTGTCTCTGACACACAGTTCTACATATATGCACCCAGGTAAGGTATACAGCCATACCTTGCTGATGTCATATTTCTGCTGTGCTGCTGTGCCATCCTGTGCTGCTGTATTGCTGTCAATTCTCCATACTTCAGCCATTCAGAACCCTGGAACAGAAACATACACAGTTATGTGAGACACCTGTCAGTCTGCAACACTACTGGCAGTCTAACATCATGCAACAAACATACACAAACTTTGATGTGTACGCATGACATGCCAGCATACAGCACCTGCCATGCCCACAACAGCTCACATGGCAAAACTCTACTGCACTACAAAACCTACATGTAAAGTAATATAGTCACCCTGTGCATCAGACACATATTTGCATGTCCCTATATCGATGGCATAGATGGCACGGATGTGGCACAGGAATCAGCACATGCACAGGGTGTGGTGTGGGAGCACCAGAGGTCTAGGCTGTGCCAAACAGTTGACAACATGTGTATGAGTCAGGAAGGGGTGCTGGTTAGGTGGCCATGGAGAGGTGCCATGTATGTCTGTTGGTGACCTGCATGTGACAGTGATGTTTTAGCATGTAGCCCTAATCATGTGTATGTTGGACAGCTGTGGACCATATATGGCAGAGTGGAGAGTTTGCCGTCTCTGGTCACAAACATGGGAACTAGCTCTGACAAGAGATGCATTGGCACCACCATGCCCAGGGTCAGATGCAGTGTTAGTAGCTGATGATGACTGCTATCTGCTGGGCCTGTGCTCCCATGAGACCTCCCAAGACCAAATGCCCGTGGTTTGCCACGTAATGGTGTGGACAGTGTACTCCCTTCTGTTGTGCTGGAGGTACTGCCACTATGGGATGTTGTGTGCACGGCAATGTGGACTCTCAGTAGATGGTATTGTTGACGTACAACTACATGTCCTATGCAGATGTTCCTGGACAGAGAACATGTGTTGAAACACTGACACTGTCTCAGCCCACCCACTGTCTACTACATCAGTGAAATGGCATCACTAATGCAGTGGAGGCAGTCATGGAAGTCAAACTGTGCTGCACCCATAATCCAGAGCATCCATCTGAAGTTGTATTCGAAATGTGCCTGTGCTGCCATGACAGACCAAAACATGCAGTGGGTGACCCATGATGTGACACCTGTGCCAGGTGGTGGATGGCAGCAGTCCTCCTCTGAGCACCCCTGTCAATCTGCCTATGTGGGACCTCACCAGGTCTCTGGCTATGGCCAGTGTCTACACTCACTGATGCCATAATTGCCACACTGTTCTGTTTGATGTCACCACACTCTAACTGTCTTATATCTGTGGCTTCAGGCAACTGGGTATGTGTGGGCATACTGACTGTATGCAGGGGCAATGGGGGAGGAAGTGGAATGTCAACCCATGGGACAAATTCAGCCCCCAATAACCCCACCTGTGCCTCAATATGGCCAACATCATCATCAGAGTCAGATGAGACACTGACATCAGGTTGTGAGAGGAACAAACTCCAAACCCCACATTCATCTGTGAGGAGGAAGACCAGATAAGTACAGTACTACCCCCACTGTTATGTATGGTAATCCACACCGAAACATGTACATGTGGAGTGACAACTGCATTACACATCACACATCTTATTTATGATTCCATGCACAACACACAAACACACAACATACACATACAAGATAGACAGGCCCTTTATAACATGCATTGCAGCCACATCTGGTTAATGTTGCCAGTATGATACACTTGTGAGATAAGCAATATGTCAGTGTATCTGATAGACCTACCCCTAAAAACAGTGCACCCTTTGTGACCATACTATGCCAGTTATAGTATCACTGCCTCAGGTATGTACCATCTCCATATTGTGTGTGAACAGGCATCTGTGAGTGATTGCCTTCTGTATAGCAGACTGCATACTCCTTCACAAAATTAAGTGCAAATGTGTTAATGTTCCTGCAAATACTTGACTGTGATTACCCATTCAATGCACTCCAGTTAACTGATCTGCAATTGAACATACAGTGTAGTCTACTCTGTCTAAGC
The DNA here is from genome assembly GCF_019279795.1 of Protopterus annectens. Classification (NCBI taxonomy): domain Eukaryota; kingdom Metazoa; phylum Chordata; order Ceratodontiformes; family Protopteridae; genus Protopterus; species Protopterus annectens. The sequence goes on from NC_056725.1 coordinate 1,029,032,964, forward strand.
ATAACAGTTGTGCCTAGGGTCAATATGGCAGCCCTTAACATTTTTAGGGTATATATCATCCATAAAACAAGAGTATCAGACTTACCAGGTACATAACCTTGGACTCCAGCCAAACCTGACAGATGTATGGAAATGTGAGGGAGAGGTATTGTCAGCAATACCAAATGTGGCATTGTTACAGGGTAATATGTATGTATATCCACATGTACAGTAGCTAATGTGATACTGCCAGCATTGCTGATATTCTGTGTATGTTTGCACAACTGTTCATTAAAACCAAACCCCACCCTTCCATTGCAGATACACCTGACACCCGTGTACTTGTATGCAGAGGCTGCCACAATGATTGATACAGTATTACAGTGATGAAAACAGGAAGCTTACCTGGATGCTCTTCTGATGTGGATGCTGTGGCATCCACCTCCAGGATGCATGGGGTAATGGATGATTGTGAGCTGGTGGTTGTTCCCAGGTTTACCAGGAATTCCTCTGTAGCCAACAGTGGTTGATCTGCTGCAGGCCCTCCACTGTTGGCAGCATGGTCCCTGGCCACAGCAGCTGCCCTTTGCCATGCAGCATTAACCATATTTGTGGCCTGGTGTCGGATCTGCTCATAGGTCCTGTCCTGTTTGCCTATTTGGTTGACTGCCATGATGAGGTCAGCCCACAGTGCTGCATGTTGTTCACAATGCTGCTGAACCCTGGACAGCAGAATGTTATGATGCAGTCTGAGGCCATCCAGTATAACATTATTTTCAGCGTCTGAAAATGGTGGCTGCCTCATTTGATACATCCTTCCTGAAAGACAACAAGAGGGGAACACATCACAGCACCAGATACGTGGACATCTACTATCAACAGAACCTGCACAACCAAAATGGCCTGGGCTATCCACTGCTACCTCCCACGACATACCCCGCAATCTATCAACACATTACATTTGTGTCTATCACCAACATAGTAGCAATACCTGTTATGTACCTCTGTGTCATGACAGAGTCCGCTGTATGTCTCCACACCCATCAATGCCATCTACTGTGGTGTGTCCCCTATGGGCAAAGTCCCACTACTATGTCATACAGCCACTGTCAGACAAATAGGTGTGTGTTATTCCAATTACATGGGGGCAGTCCAGCAATACCAGTGTGCCACAATGACAGACAGCAATGCAAACCTGCTATAGTACAGCTTCCCTGTAGGCATCATACCTCTCCAGTACACAGATGTTTGCATAATGTGTACATGTGCCTGATATATGTGGTCCTTTTGGCACACACATGTGGATGTCTGGCAAAGGTTGGTCAATAATTGATGGCTGTTGTCAGAATATAGAGAATCTGGCTGTCATACACTAGACCCCTCTGAATACACTTATGCTACAGTAATAGCTGTTAGTCTATTCATAGTATTACTTTGTATGGTCGATGTGTACACTCTGTCGCTGAGGTTGGGCCTGTGTCCCCTCACTAATAATGATTATAACTTGAATTCCTGCTATATGGGGTTACCAGGTATGTTAGCCATAGCTCTCAAGTGATGAGGTCCGATTGGCAACAAAACAGTGACCTAGCCAGAGTACATCAGGGACAGTCAGGGACACCTTTTCAACATCTGAACCATTCCTGTGTGACATTCACAGACAGAGAGGAACTGAATAACAGTGCATCATGTAATATTACAGCTATGTCCACCCTTACTTACTGTCAATATGTCTCTCGCATAATCCACTAGCTCGTACAGGGCCCGACTGTTGTAAGAAGGAGTAACAGGGCCACAGCTGCAATTTGATTCAAAGCAGGCACAGTTGTTAGGCCTGCCTGTAGCTGATGGACAGCAGAGTATCACCAACATTTCATTCCCATAGATGTAATATGGGCCTACTGTTGTAATTTCTACTCCCCATACCTCCTTCCTCCCATCTGCATCCTATTGTATGGGGACATGTATTACATACCTGGTAGAGTGACATAATCATTTTGTGAACAAATCCTCAAGAAAAAGCTTGTTAAATCATAGTCTGTCTTGGTAAAGCAACATGCAGACCTGTATCCCATAGGCATTTGATTGCCTTTTGTGGGTAATGCTCATTAGCAGGTAACTTCCTGTGCACCAATCTGTGGCTCAGACTTGCTAATTGCATCCAAAACAGCTGGGTTGACTTTTATTATCCAATGACATGGCTCCACAGTGCAATATTTAAGGCCTTCATGTAGGCCTTGGCCCCTTTCCTAGTCTATGAGATGGATATTAGTGAGATGTGGAGACTACAGCATCGCAGAGGGTAGATATAAATACTGTCCACTGTTGAGTATTATGAGGTATGTCAACAGTTTTGCATACTATGTTTGGCCATTGTCCCATGACATTGTGATTATCTGACACTTCAGTTTTAAACATTGTGGGTTGAGGTCAGTAATTGGGGAAAACATATGAGTGCCTTCATACCCTTCAGAATAATGCAGGCTGATGAAGTAGCTGCTATTCTATCAGCTCACAATTTTTGTAGGGGCAAACTGCAAAACATGTCCCTGTCGCTGGACCTTTGCCCCCCCACCCCCACCCTTTATGTATGGTTTTGTCTGGATCCCTTGTTCTGGGAGTGTGAGGTATGGTAGGTCAGTAGCAGCTAGCTTAACATACAGCTGTGTATGTTCCAGGCTGCAGCTGCTGCTACAGCCTAGGACACATAGGGGGGAGTGTGAACTCTTTAGAGTACAGCAAGTTGTATGTGTAACTGAGGCAGCAGTGTCAACTCTGTAATTACAGCACAGCCAGGGTAAGAGAACCCTTTACAGTCCATTCAAGGCATGTGCTTTAGGTACATCTGTAATGTAACAGTGCCAATCACAGAGTAGTAGGCGACATATAGTTAGGCAGTACGGATATGTCCAGTGTGTCCCTACCTAAAGGCATTTGATTTGCAAACATGGGTAGCAGTTCAATTCAGTAGCAGCAACCTGTGTGGGTTAAAATTGCATGACTCAGTCATTATTTGCTGTATTCACAAGAATGTAAGTGAAGTGCAACACACTGGATTCTAACCCAGGACTGTGGGTGGCAAAATGCATTGCATGCAAGGCATTTAACAGACTGAGCTAGTGAGTCAGTGCTGCTTGAGGTGTATTTACAAAATATATGTGCATGCATACAGTCTGTGACACAAGTTGTTTGCATCCATCATTATGAGCATGGCTTTCAAAGGCAGGTGTTGTGCAGCAGGATCCCAGTTGTAGACATATGTACTTTGCAACTGCTGCCTTAGCAAGTGTGTTTAAAGATGTTGCTGATGAAAGGGAATGGTTACCTGCTACCATACCTGTCAATCTATTAGAGCAAGATCTCTGGAAAAATTCATACATACAAGTGGGGCAAAGGCCGAAAACTATGGATGATCTTTACATATTGCTCTTACAAATGTAGAATGTTGATAGAATAACAGGATTTGCATTAGTATGTGTTTTCTGAAGAGTATGAAGTGTGGCACTCAAATGTCTGTCATGATTTCCTAACCTCAGTCTTTTTAATGACTTGCTGCTACTTTGCCAGAAACATGCATTTTTATGAAAATCGGGCCAAACATAGGGGCAAAACTGTGGACATTCTGTAACAGTCTGTACAGTTAATGGGTGTACCTGTTATCCCTGGCCTCACATACATCTATTATTATTTATTTGGCTGTGTACTGGTGTAGTGTTTGCATCACAGTTCCAAGTACACTGCAGTTTTTCCCATTATATGTACTTGCAGTCTGTCAGTGGCAATCAGTATATGTTGCTGAAAACACCTATTTTAATTTAGAACTGAGTGGCCTAGTGGGCTAATGCCCTGTACTGTAGTTGACAGGGGCCCATGCTTGAGACATTGTAGGGGTGATTAATTTGCAGATGTGCTAACACTATAAGAAACACATAAGATAATTAAGGCACGTTTAAGAGGGTTTGTGCAGTCTGCTGCTTAGCGCCACACAAACCTGTGCTAAAAAGAAAAAGAGGGTGATAGGAAAATGGTGAAATGGGGGCAAGCAGGGGGAAAACATACTGAAAGGCAGGTAGAGATGTGCAGGACAGATGTAGGAAAGGACCATAGCACTCCATTTCTTGTACAGAGCTGTGCATTTTTACAGATTTTGTACATGAATTTGGACCCTTAAACCCCAGAGAGAAGGGTGAGGACAACAGAAATGTGTTGCCAAGCCAATCAGACTTAATCCGTTGTGTCCAGTGGACATGTGTGCAAAATGGAGAACTACGTATGGGGTGATTTTTTTTTTTTTGTGGGACAAGTGCCTTTTTTTTTTTAAGGAGAGAGTGGAATGTTAGAGAGGGGATGTAGGTATGTTTGGGGAGGTAAGTTGGGTAGAAGTGGCTGCATTTGTAGACAGACAAGACAGCATACACGGACAGTGCAAGACACATAAATGGGTAAACACCTTGGATGGGGAGGGTGTTGTGGAATCACAGGTGCATGAGCCTCCAGCTGACAGCAGCATGACTGAGATCCCCAGCTATGGGCAGTCAATACTGCTCCTTCAATCCCCCCTTCACCCCCACTCCCAGGGGGGACAGGCCTTGTCCTCTGAGATGGTTCCACCCGAAGGTGGTGCAGGGCCAGCAGAGGGGGCATCACCGGCTTGGGTCCCAGTTGAGCTGTACCCGGTGCTACGGCCAGCTAAGGTAGGGTAGGCAGATCACCAGGAACTGGCCTACCCAGACGTGCTTTAGGTATGAAGGTGGAATAATAAACATAGATGAGTTATGAACAAAACATTTGTTAGTAATAACAGCATGCCAGAACATTGTAAACAACCCCATTACAGATAAATGCATATTATTTGAAACACAACAATAAATAACAGAACAGTCAGTATATTAACATAATGCCAGTAACAGTTACAGTATAAGGCCAACAGAATAGGTAATTCAACAAGATATGTTAATATGCAACCATAGTAATACATAACATTAATAAAACACATGCCCAAAATAAAGTTTATGGAACAACATATGTTAATAGTAAATCAAAAAACCAAGACAAACTGGAGCAGCGTGAAAAATAAAATAAAACCGTTTAATAGTGTTAGCGCTTTCGGAAATAGACTGTGCTTTTCCTTCTTCAGACAAACAAGAACCATTTCAAAATACTTTTAAACCTAATAGTCTATGCAACAATTAATTAATTAAGTAAAAAAGAGCTCAAATTTAAAGTGAAAGAGTATGTCAGTTAAAACCTTCCAAGAAGTTAAAAGCCAAGTAGAGCTGAATAAAACCCGAATCAAACCTCATCAGAGCAACCCCTAGTTTAACAATGTTCATCATCAACTAAATAAATACATATAAAAGGAACATTATAATAGCAGTCTACTATGTAGTTATCGTTAAGTTACCCAAAAGTAATAATAAGCAAATAAGCACCAAATAAATAATTTCAAAAAGATTAACACACAAATAAAGATGAAAAAAGTAACTCATGCGTAAATTCATCTTTTTAAAGCCAAAAGCTTGAGAAAACGTTTAATTGAAACTGTTTCGTTGAGACCTGGGGGCAAATAAGCTGCAGTGTTAATTTGCCACCTCAATTCCTCAATTTCCAGTTTAATTTGCCAAGGGCCCCCTCTCTCATCAATGCCTATTTGCTTTAATACAGTAAACTTAAAGCTATGGTTTGGAAAATCCATAATATGCCTAGCAAGCGCATTAGTCTTGTCCCCCTACTTATGGCATATTGGTGCTCGTATATGCGCTGTTTAAGCATTGTTAAACTAGGGGTTGCTCTGATGAGGTTTGATTCGGGATTTATTCAGCTCTACTTGGCTTTTAACTTCTTGGAAGGTTTTAATTAACATACTCTTTCACTTTAAATTTGAGCTCTTTTTTACTTAATTAATTAATTGTTACGTAGACTATTAGGTTTAAAAGTATTTTGAAATGGTTCTTGTTTGTCTGAAGAAAGAAAAGCAGTCTATTTCCGAAAGCGCTAACACTATTAAACGGTTTTATTTTATTTTTCACGCTGCTCCAGTTTGTCTTGTTTTTTTGCTTTATCAGTTTGTCTAGTTTGTTATTTGTTTTTGGTTATATGTTAATAGTAAACCATAACCAATATATAACAATAATAAATAAATGAAGATAAGGGATGGGAAGAGAGAGTAATACAGTCCATTAATACTATAATGGGCTATATAGCTGACAACAGTAATGCTATCTACTCTACAGGTCTGTACTTTCTTTATGTGTACATGTGCCCTATGGCTGCTGTAGCACATACATACCTCTCAAGCTATCCACATGGGACACTATGGGTCAAGCAGTAACACCTGCAGGTACACAACTACAAAAGACACTTGCACATCAAGTGGACGTACAGTATATAACTACCAAGGAGAATTGTGGGCTAATGTACTGTTAATTTGAAATTGACATATAATCATGTTGATGATACATCTGTGACATAGGGATTACGCAACAGTAATTACATTCCATGACAATATGATACTTGAGAGACATGCATGTGTATAGTACAGAGAGTACACAACTATCATGCCTTGCTTGGCAGGCATGGGGATTATACCTAATAGCAGTGAATGCAGGAGATATGTGCATCACATGTAGGAACTGAGTGCATCATCCTTTATAAGACACTCCAAGAATACAGCCATACCTTGATTGCACATTTTATTTCTTTTATTTTATTATATTTTGTTATTATTGAACCTGTTTCCTTTATTGTATGCATAAATAGCACATTTGTGATAAAATGATTTTAACAGTCTGTGACATCTGAACAAACAATTATTTACACATACTATGAGCTACCTCACCCATTTACCTGTGTCCCAGTAAAGAGAATGAGATCTGTAAATACACATCTTATTTCTTTTATTTTATTATATATTCTTATTTTTGAACCTGTTTCCTTTATTGTTTGCATAAATAGCACATTCACGATAATGAGTTTAACAATCTGTGACATCTGAACAGACAATTATTTACAAATAATATGGGCTACCTCACCCATTTATCTGTAGTTCCTGTGGAGAGAATATCTGTCATAATAACATATCTGATTCCATAATAGTTATTAGTACATGGAACAGGATTCGAACCCTGGTCTGTGTAGCAAAATGTACTTCGTACACAGCATTTAAAAACTGAGATACTAAGTCACTGCAGCTGTCTGACTAACTGATTTCTTCCTAGAGCTCACCTGGAAACAAAAGATGACCTGGTACTGCTACTACAGTGTTATAATACACTGCAGTGACACTTGGACACACATACATGAAATGCAATCATAGCAGAGATACCAGATAACCTGTACATTACTAAATAAAATGCAGGTGTACACAATATATTGTTACTGGGTTGAAATATCAGCTCTCATTCCACAAGTATTGCATGGGAGTTTATTACCTATACCATCATGCATTTACTGGTATAGCTTTCAGTTTTTATTGAACAACAGTTAATGTGATGCAGGTATTGCAATACAGCTATAATTCCACAGTTATTGTGATAAAAATCTTATTTTATTTACTTTATCAAGGTTAATGCTTTAATCTTCCCTGCTTATTGCAGTACATTTGGCAGTACTCACTTATTGCAGTCCAGGACTATGATCATATTCATTGCAATGCAATCAAAACTGTATATACCTAATGGCAGTTAATGCTTTACTATTTGTTACTTATATCACTATAGATTACAAGTTACATCCCTACTCACCAGACTCATGGTACAACCTGGCCAGGTGCCCCCTTGTGCCTCAATGTTGCGAGCTCCCTCCTCTGAAGCTGTAAGGAGAGAAGCACACCATTATGGATACCTGTCTATCCAGAATTTAGATTAGGTATTGGTGAAACAATGCTAACAGTACTTATAAACTTGTAGGGGCATTCCCAGCTGAAGCTTCCCAGACCCAGGTGTCCAGAAGATCCCCTTTCCGATGCTTCAGGTCATCATAGTTGTAACGGACTTGCTCACCTGTGAGGGGATATCTGTAGCACTGGTGAGATCCTGTGCCAGCTGGTCCCAGGCCTCTGGCTTGTACTGTGAGCCCTGGAACTGCCCCTGGAGCAGCTGGTCCTCATGGTCTTTCACTAGGAGTCCAACCATGACCCTGGACTCCAGAATACCCCACTGCTGTACCCAGAAGTGTGCATCCACTCCAACACCTGCCATAGTTATCGCACAGTTCAAACTACAACTGGTTATGCAGTATTTCCACATGTTGAGCTTAATATAGCCTGTTTTCCCTCCCTTTAATGCTATTGGGCAATATTTAAAAATGTGTCGTGTCACGTGGCAATGTGCAAACCAGCTCAGCAGTGCTTAAACTGGCAATGCTTATCAATGCTTAGCAGTGCGCAAACCAGCTAAGCAGAGCTGTGCAGAGCCTAGCAGTGCCGAGCAGTGCTAAAACAGATCTTGTTTAAGCAGTACTTGGCATGGCTTGGCAGGGTTTAGCAGAGCTTAGCTGAGTGCAGCACATCAGGATTTAAAAATAATTGGCATAATTTGCATTTGGAAAATAAATACTTAATAACCCTTCTCTGTATTCAAACCCTGCATCTACTGCACATAAGACTGTCACTTTAACCATTTGGCTATGTTGATGTGTAGAATACTGCTATACTTGTAGATATACCTCTCAGCTATGTTTAAGCACTGCTGAACACCATGCTGCACCATGCAAACCCACTCAGATATGCTTAAACTTGACCTTTGCATTAATAATTAAATGTATCCGGTTTCTATTTTAGATGTCTGGCATGTGTCAACTGCTGCATGCCATGCCACACAAACTTAAAAAAAAAAAATAAATAAAATTAAATTTAACTACATTGGTATAATGCATTTTGGCAGTGCAGTTGTGTGTGTTACTCATCTGTGGACACAGTTAGTAACACACTCCCTACACTGATTCAATGACCATGTTCCACGGATCTCCCTCAGTAATGCACCATCATTAATATGCATGGTGTGCTACTTAGGGGGAGCAGTCTACACTTGCATGGTACCTTCTGTCTAGGCTCTTTACTATGTCTATGTGGATTTTATTAAATCTGGGGGATTACGTTTATCCCATAATGATACTGACAAATGCCACTGGGATCAACACTCTAACCCACTTAACAAATTCAAAATAAAATAAATACAATTATCATAGTTGCAAAGATAAACTTAGCAATCATACTTTTTGGTCCTAGATTATCCATATAGTAGTAGTCAATGTATTGTCCATACTTTTAGTTGACAGAGCAATGACAGCAATAATTTTAATGGAAACACTTATCACACTTTCAATTTAGAACTTTTGCTGGAGAATAAAAATTTATAACAGGTTGTACTGCGATCTGACTTTATGTTCAAACCACTGAGGAAATGCTGATAAATCAAGGGTCACTATTTCAACACTGACAGGACTTGAATTAACTGACATACTGTCTCTTATACCAAAACATTTTAAAGGTGGTTAATACTGTAATAAATCCATTAAACTCCTAGGAACTAATAACCATGCTCCCACTACTTTAAATCATACAAATAATGTTATATTACACATTCTAGAAATTCTAGAAATTATTTTTAGTGAAATAATTCCATTCCTAAAATGGAATGATTACCACTTTACAAAAGCATGTTTATTTAACACAGGGTTGTATCAATTTTGCACAACCTATTCAATAAAACTGCTGACTTATTGGGAAGGTTTTATTTATGGCTATAGGATGTTCATAAATGATAACCTCCATCTAAGTGTAGAATTTGTTAGTAGCAAAATCAAGGTTTTGCTAATTGATTTTAGGAAAAAAACTGCAATCAGAAGGAATTTCAACCACAGCCAGAAGATTCATTAGATTAGGAAAACATACTTTGGCAATGGTCACACATTTTACTTATTTACAAAAGGAATTATTGAAGCCTGTGATTTTAGCAATCTAATCTTTGCAGGGCTCATTAAATACAAATGTTTAATGCCTTACAAGATGGGTAGCAGTGATCATTTATTACATAATGAATCCTTATCTTCAATGTTAGTTTCTGTCATTACTGCTGAGTGACACCTCCATTGATGCACCTAGGTATCAAATATTGCATGTTCGTATTAACATCTACAATTCCAAAGCTATGTTGCTTACAAAGTATTAAACATTTTCATCTTAAGGACTACACAATGGCAAATATAATTGTACCAATAGCTGACCTATGTGTAGTGCAGGTAAAGAGATATTAATTCTTGTTCATATAATACTGATAGTGTCATAAATTTCATTTTTTCTAAATGTCTTGAAAACCAAGTAGCACAGACAGAACTGCTTGACTAAGCTGTCAGCTAGCTGATGGAACAATATGCTGCTGTCAGTATGTGTGCAACTTCAGTGATTTCTGAGATATTGTAAGATGTTTATAAAATGTTACAAACTAATAGTTACTGTGGTTACTGTGACTTACAAAATCCAGTTTAAGACTTAGAACCTGAAGAATAGTAGGATTATACTATGATTATAAAAATGTTTTGGCTGAAGAGTTGGTCATTTACACGTCTTTAATGATACCTATAGTTCCAGAGATATGAACATTAGTTTGAAAAGCAGGGACATAATTAGATTATATCAAAATGCTTAGGCTTTGTCCATTGGAATTTATGGTGCAAACTTCCAGAGATCCATTGGTGGGAATTAGTTAATAACATTCTAGAAATATTAGTTGCTGACATTTTTTGATCTACTGCAGGAGATATGGTAAGAATAATTTTAACATACAAAAAAACCTCTATGGATGCTACAACTCATCAGGAATGTTTATTTAATCAAATCAATTTTTGTCACATGCAAGTAATCATTATCAGTGATTTAAACTACTCTAAAGGGAACTGGAGACATTTTAGCTCTGCTACTGAACATGAATTTTTAGATGGGTTATCATTTCAGAGCTACTCTTGGTTAATTCACAAATCAAGTAGGGACAATAATATATTGGATGCCATCATTACCAGTTTGGAAGAGCATTATTAATAATGTTCAGATTGGCCTACCATTAGGTTCTGCTAATGTTTTTTTTTTAATATTTAGCATTTTTCCTTTTTCTCAAAACTTATCCAGGTAGAAACAACTTGATTTCAAGGTATAGGGTATTCAAAGTTTGAGAACATACTGATACAATCAGTTAAACAAATATATTGACAAAAATCAGATAAACCAACTGTCATATACTATACATATCAAAATAATAGGTTTAGGGTTCCATACTGGTGATTCACTAAACTAAGTAGCCTGTATAAGAAGAAAGTGGTGCATTTCAACTATTTAGAAAATATGTTACTCAAAGGAATAAATAAATAAAATGTCCATAAAATTTAATTACCCATTTATACTGAAAAAAACTATTTTATAAATATACTAATCCTGAAACCCAACCAAGAAATTATACAAGATTGATTACTATTAGTGGATGGATAACAAATAACCAAAATAAATTGCTGAAACATTTGTCAAGAATTTTTCCAGTGTAGCCAGATTGTCTCTTGCCCCTCCTGTGTTGCTTATATCTTCTGTCATCTCATGTTTCTAAATCACCTACCAGAATTGGAAAACATCTTCTACAGGATTGGATGCTATCCCTACTATTTTAATTTATAATATTAAAGATAATTTAAGTCCAATATTGTCCAACATTTTCAATTGTCACGGAAATCACCCCATCTTTAAAAAGGGGTAACAAACAATACATTTAAATTTGCCAGCCTATAAGCCTGAAATCCTTCATAAGAAAGTGTTATAAAATATATCTTAGCCATCTTCTTACAAATCCTGACAATAGCCAAAATTATATGGCTATATCTCAGCATGTTTTTCCCCTCTAGATGTCCATCTTTAAAAACAAAGTTAGCTCTGTCCTTTACTTGGGGTTAAATGCAGGAGCTATCTTCTTGGATCTTGCTAAAACATTTGTTGCATAGTAATATTTATTATGCTTTAAACAGGTACACATGTAATCCATATCTGATTAATTGGATCACTAATTGGCTTTATGGTTGCACTCAATATGTAACAATTCAAAGTGTCCACTCAGGCTTTTAACCTACTGGTGTCCTGCAGGATCAGGTTTGGGCCATTATTTGTTTAATCTTGTCTTTTCTATTTTTCCCATTACTAAGAGTTGCTGCAAAATTGTTTTTTGGCAGGATCACGGAATGACTTTGTAGTAATAAATAAATGTTTTTTTTTTGGCAGGGTCTCAGAATGACTGTGTAGTAGTAAATAAATATTTATATGATGTTACATTATGGTCAGCTAACAGGCTACAATTTCAGTGTACCAAAATGCCAAGTAAAGTATTTCAGTAATCAAATCATAAGACAACCATTGATTTTTGTAAAGATTTTGGACTTAGAAGCACAAGACGAGACAACCACCATGCCTCCCCAACTGTGGTTGACTGACAAAGAATGACACAGTTGTTGTTCAGCAATTCCTGACTGACAATATCAAAAAATTATGTGGCTGAGTTGCAGTGTTTTGGAACTTTTTGTTCAGTACTACCAAGAAATGAGAGGAGTTGTCCCTTTCATTGAATAAATATTGCACATTTGCTAGACGTATGAGATGGCTAAGACAATACATATCCATCTAGAAGCTGTTGGTCTTTTTTCCAGGGTTTAGCTGATTTTTCCTAAGGCTGGATCATTTGCAGCTTGTTAAAGTGGTGGGAAAAGACAGGAGTGGGATAGACTGATGACAAAAGATTCATTGGGAAGAAATTGTCAGGGTCAAATCTGAGAGGACACCACTCACTATCAAAAGATTATTACACTTATGTGGTATGGGCCACTGTATGTCCTTATCTATAGTGGGGCTTAATGGGTCAGGGATCTCCTTATGCCTTTATCCTGGAATAAAGTAGCGACTGCCCAGGATATGGCCACAGTCTGGATTTGCAGGTCAAAGATGGATCAATTCATGAAGGGGCAGGCCACAATTTTGGACATTAGAATATTAGCTGCAGGAATCTTTTAGTGACCCACAGTGTACTTGCTGAGGGTGTCACAGGCATCAACATCCAGGATCCTACACCAGTTCTTGAATGCTATGCCACAGTATGCCAGTGACTATATATAATTCCCCCTACCCTGGAGGACAGAGCTAGAACTATGCAGGAGTTCTAGCCCATAGCACAATTTCCTGAAGCTCTGGGGGCCATAGACTGCACACACACATTGAGATAAAAGCACCACCTGGGCAACATGGAAGGGACATCAACCAAAAGGGGTTCTACTCCATTAACTGCTAGGTTATGTGCAATGCTAGGGGAATTATCCTGAATGTGTGTGTTGGCAGCAGTTTCCATGACTTCCATATCTGGAACATTTCACATCTCACAGCTCAATCATAGGGTTTCCAGGGGTGATGTCTCACTAGGCCATTTACTGGGGGATGCAGGGTTTGCAGTCAAACTATGGTTGATGATGTCCATCAGAAATGCTCACACACCCATGAAGTAACATTATAATGAAGCACATGCTCAAACAAGAAATATGTTTGGGCTTTTGAAGTCACAGTTTTGGTACCTATATACATTGGTGGGGGTGGGGGTCTGCAGTATGATTCCAGTACTTTTGGTGAAATCATCACAATCTGTGCTATCCTACGCAATATCATCTTGTGAAAACAGCTGCAGCAGGAAAACCAAGGGCTAAGATTAAATGTTCTACCACCACATCCACACATAGGTATGGAGTTAGCAGCTGCTGTGGGTTTAGGCAGACACAGGCATGCACAATATTCCCTTGCACTGGTCAAGTGGCAATGGATAGCACACATGCTCACCACCTAAGGGGTACACCTTTAATCCTATGCACATAAGTACAATAAAAATGATGCCAGGCAATACTCACAACCTTTACTTCCCCATGTAATGGCTGTGTACTACTAACATCAGACAGAGTCAGCCCTAAATGTTAACATTTGTAGCTGTGGGACTATCAAGGTAAGTGCTGAACATGTAATAGAAAATAAGTGTGAAAGAACATGAATGAATGGCAGATACCTGCCTAACTGGTATTTCTAAATGTAGCTAAGTAGAATTGATGCAAGCTGTTCAGCAATGCCACCAATATCTGACATGACTTACATCTGTAACATATATTGATGCAGTTTACCAAATAACCTGACACATGCAACTGAAATACCCATTATAGAAAAGGCAGTACAAAAGCGTACTTAACCCTACATCTTCCCAAATGGAGCAATAAGCATGACTGACAACGGTCTTCTCACCTTCAATTTGCCTAACTACACTGTTACCTTTCAGTGTACATCCAGCCCTCTGGGCACTCTAAAGAAGCAAATGAGGTGTGAACTCATTAAAATTGCTGAATAAGAAACTTTTGACCTTATGTAGCAAAGGTAAACATAGTGTAGCCTCTACACCATTTTAGGTGGTCACAGATTGCAACTGCGAATGATTACTCTGACTGAAGTAAGGCACACTAATGCACAGACATCTTTCACTGAAATGTGTGTGTCAGTGAAGATACACTTCCAAATTGTGGAACTAACTGCAGTTAACTTTTAAACAAAACCAAACACCCCACAAGTATATTTCCTTGGCATAATAGCACAGTTTCCTGACTTTGCTGAAGACTATTTTTGACTGTCATGTATTTGTATCACACCTTGAAAGAAATATGAGGGAATATGCACTAGAGATTGCATGCGTGATAGTAAAGCAGAGATAAGGGAATTACTTCCATAATGCAAAGAGAAGACAGAGCTGCAGTTTTGCAAACATATTCATAAACATTGTGCGATCACTCATTTCACTAAATATGTTATCTGCACATTTAAAATCAACTGAGAATGTCCAATTGAAAGAATCGTTTAATACTGAGTACAAAAATGCTAATTGCTTTTATGCACATTATTTGATTAGTATTGCCACATTGTGTATATGGCAAAGATAGATAACCCACTACAACTGTGTGGTGTCAGTGCAATAGTATGATGGTTCATGTACACAACTGTGTAATTGTTTAACCTTTGTTTCCCTTGTTTATCCTTTTTTGTGTACATGGTGTGTGGCATAGGGCAAATGTGGTTAGCTGCTTAAAATGTGAAAATTTAGTTTCAGTCACCTTACAAAGTACAAACACATTTGCAACATTGTGTGATGGTCAACAACATGAGTGGTAATGACTGCAGAAATTACATCTGTCACCTGACTGTCTCCGTGGCACAAAGTGTAAATATGTTGAACTAAAAAATGGAGAACATAGGTAAAGTGGGGTTGGAGTCCCACAGTAGTTATTTTTACTGAGGAGGGGTCATAATAAGTATTTACACAAGTAATTTATGTTTGCTATTGCCTTTTACATGTTTGCGTTGCCTACCTATGTGCAAACAGGATTCACTACTTAAGGAAAAAGGTGGAAAATTTTATTTGGTTTGCCTTTCTTCGCACAAATGGGCTCAGTGGCAAGGTGTGACTGTCAGCACTCTGGACAGCACTGAGTGTAGGAAACACACATGCTACCTAACTTTCATTGTGGCACCAGATGTAAGTGCAGTGAATGTGTGGTTCGAATACAGGTAAGCTATGGTTCAAATCCAGTATGCTTTCCTTTTTTTCAGTAGGGTGTACCACTATACTTTTTCACAAAACATTTATTATAAAGGCAATACTACATACCAATAGCTATGTATAGCAGGTTGATTAACAGAAAGGTATCATTACTGCTTGCATACACATACTTTTCCAGGGATCATATCTATTATGTGTATAACTTGTTTAGCATGACAGTGATGATAATGTAAAAAATGAAATGCAGTTACAAATCTCTTGTGGACACAGTAGTTTACTGACAATCATCTACACCACACCCATAACCCAAGTATAACTGTAAAACAGAATGCATTGTGAAGTGTGTATCTTAGCTCCAAACTGTATTACTAAAGTCATGCTAGTCTATCCATTTCCATTATATTGCCAGACATTAGTCCTGCATCACACCTGAGAATGCATAAGCCAGGACCTTTTAATGTCACACACATACATGCTTAATTGAAGTATAGCACCAATCACTATTTATGCTGTATATCTGTAATGACCGTGGTTGACAAGCACATGTTCTAAAGCAATGAGGATTAAACTCCTGTGTGTAAATGTATGTATTCTCCTTTACATAGCTTTGAATCCCATGTTGTACAAATTACTTTTAACAATATGTATGCCCTCAAGAATATGTGCCAATCCATACCATTGATCCTTCCAAAGTTATGGCTTAAAAGCCAGGTCATTTAGCATTTCAGTGTTGACCAATAGACAAAGTATGACCAGGTAAAGCAGCATACATGTCATAAATCAATGCCAACTGTCACTTCATCATTGATGTTACATAAAGTCCCTTCCACTTTGGTAATGTATCTCTTTGCTTACCATCATGCAGACACATTGGCAAGATTGTGCGGGTTTGCATACTGGTCGTAAAATGCTATATCACAAATTCCCAAATTGGCAGGAAAACATTGCAACTATTGTTGGAGGACCTTTACACAAATGGCAGGAGATGGGAAGAATGGTCCCAAATAGGGCAGGGGGGGTGGGATGTCGAGGATTCAAAAATGTATTTGTACTCCTTGCAAAGAGCAACAGCTGTAGGCTGCTGCAGGGGGACTATACCAGGTCTCAGTACAAGGCTGAGGCTTGGAACAGTCTAAACATGGCTGTCTTTATTGCAACTGGCATACCATGCATTTGGGAAAAGAGTAGGGCCCACTACAGTGACATAAAGAGGCACAAGCAGGCACCACTCGACCAGTGGCTGGATAAGTTTTGAAATGCTGACAACCCCCATTTGTATAAGTATGCAGATCAAGCAACTTTAAAAGATATGCAATGCTGTAGATAACCAAGAGTGGCATGCCTAATGCTTTCATGTCTCTTCTTTCATTTTCTATTTTACAGCTGCAGAGGAAATCTTGGCAAACAGGGTGGCATGTGCTGAGTGAACAGACTCAGAAAGGCAAGGTATGTCTGCAGCACAACTGGATTGTAATAAATATATTGTTATTCCATAAATTTGTATCAAGTTCAGCATGAATATCTTAAATGTAACACCATGCATACATGCTTTTTTCTGTAGCTGTTTGTAAATGTACAAGGAAACTGTAAGAATGCATTCTGATTATGCAGGTTCAGTTCCCACCAGTAACCTCTTGATTCATATTCAGTAAGTGTCATTTTTCATTTGAAATGCAACAATATTTACTTTAATGCCATGTTGTTAGGTTAATCTGTAGTATCTTTAAAAGCAAATATTGAATTTGAGTATATTCCAAGGAATACTTCTAACAATATACAATTATTTCTGAGATTGTAAAAACTCTATAGCTACTATAATATGAAAAGTATATTTATTGTAATAAAACATGAATGTAACATTTCATGGTTCTAATATTCTATTTTCTTTTTGTCTCACCCTACCCTTTATCTTGTTCTCCCTTTTTTGTGGGTTGACTGGAATTAAACTGTTCTGATGTAATACCTTTTTGACAACAAACCAAATACCTTTCAGCTCAGGCATGTAGGCCAACCACTACAGCTCAAGCGACCAACCCTCCACCAGCTGCTGCACAAATACTCAGCACCTTTGGGATGCAACCTGGCAGTACTGCCTCCACATCCCATGCACTATATGGCCTATCCACATCAAGTAGCATTGCCCTGGTTGCTTGTATAGTGGTAACCTCTGGGATTATTGGTGGAGGTATTGATTATGTCACCAGCCTGGAGCTGCCAGGGATGGTGCGTGATCTAATAGATACTGGCCTTGGTACACACATCAGCTGCCTGGAGAGGTTGCTCATTAAAATAGAAAAGAGACTGCTAAGTCAAGCAGTCTCACAGGCAACTGAGGAAGGGGAAAGTAATAACAGTTCTGAGTGTGAGGACTAGATTCTCACTGTTCCCATGCTTGATAGGCATGTGCCTCCGATATCCCCTATCTCCAATCATGGTGTCACCAAACTTGTAGTGTCCATCACTATCCAATTGTCTGTCTTGTTTGTGCTGTTTGACTACACCTGCTTCCTCACCTACCCTAGCTACCTGACCCTCAAATTCCTAGGTTCCTTCCCCAACATTCCTCTCTTTTTGAAATTCAAAAAGAAAAAAAATGGACACCTGTCCTTTTCATAGCTTTCCTCTTTGCATATGTGTCTTATAGCTAGACCCACTTGATTTGGTCCAATTGGCTATACAACATCATTGTGTTGTTGTTATCCATCTATGTTGTGGTGACAGTTGGCATTTATCAAATTTCTCTACATGTACAAATTATTGTGTTGAAAAAAGTGGATATCTATGGTTCTTTCCTAATTCCCTCCTGTAAATTTCTTTATTACTTCCCTTTTGTTCTTCCCTCTACTTGATCCTCCACACACATTTCACTACTTTCCTATTAACTCCATCTGGTCAAAAAGTAGAATCACACACCATGCACATGGCCAGAAATGGCCTATAACAAAGCCTTCGATTTTTGTTCTCTGAGTTTGCTTGGAGTATGGCATTGCGCACCACTACCAAATGGTCATGAATGCCTCTTCAAGTCTTATGTAAAACCTGGTGAGTTTTTGCAGTCAGTTGCACTAGTCCAGTTATCTCTGTGCAATTGTGCTTAAACATGCTGTGCTATTGGAACATAGAGTTAAAGCAGAGTAAACATGCTGCACTGTTTTAACACAGAGTTAAAATAGAGTAATGCCACTACTTTGAAGCAATTACTCTAAGTAAGTGTTAAGTACTGTGTTCTCTAACTTGTGTATTTAGATGGGCTGGGGTTCTAATCTCAAATCAGTCCACATGTGTGTGACTGTGTGTGTGTGTGTGTGTGTGTGTGTGTGTGTGTGTGTGTGTGTGTGTGTGTATGTGGAGTCAGAAAAGTATGAATCCAGGTCCTGCTGCAAACACTCAAATAGCATTCAGAAGATGCTTTTACACTGTTACATGACTCAAGAGTTTCAAACAGCCCTCCCAATATCCTCTTCTCAGCATGCACGTATGATTTCATTCTCTGTAAAGTGCACTGTGACAGCCTTAAAACCAGATGGCTGCAGTGGCTTGAGAATTAATGCTGTGTTTTCTAGCATGTGTAACTAGATAGGTAGGTGTTCTAATCTCAGAGCAGTCAACTTGTGTGTGTGTGTGTGTGTGTGTGTGTGTGTGTGTGTGTGTGTGTGTGTGTGTGTGTGTTTATTCAGCTATAAGTCTGGAGACAATTTTACTCTAGGATGTGAGTGGTCTGGAGACAATTTTATATCAGGATGTGAGTCCACAGCTACATCAGGCACTCCTGCCAACATCTTCTCCGCATACACTGATGATGTCATCCTCTATAAAAACAAAAAAAAGTCATACTTGTGCATGGAGCTAGTATTATTAAGTACTATGTGCTGCAATTTATGCATCTAGATAGGTAGGAGTTCTAACCTCCCAGCATTTAACTTCAGAGTGTGTATGTTTGCTCATCCATCTGTTAGTGTAGAGCCTGTTTTACTCCAGGATGTGAATTTATGGCTTTGGCAGACACTCCTGTCAACATTTTCTGCTCTGCATACACTGATGATGTCATCCTCTATCTGACAGAGTTAACGACAGACTTGTCTGGTGGTGCTAGCATTAAGTACTGTGTTCTGCAGCTTGTGTAACTACATAGATAGGGGCTCTAATCTCACAGCTGTTTACTTACATCTGTGTTTTCTTTCAACTGTCAGTCAGGAGACAATTTTAAACCAAGATGTGAGTCCACAGCTATGTCAGCCACTCCTGCCTTCATATTCTTCTCTGCTTAGACTGATGATGTTATACTCTGACAGTATTAAAAACAGACATGGTTGCACTACTCATGTCAATGTTGTTGTCATCCAAATGTGCAATGTTAGATGTACTGTATCCCTGCAACAGTGTATTTCAGTCTGTGATCTGAGCTACTGTATTGATGGCGACTGCTACTATTTGGTTACATGCTCCTTCCATAACAGCTGTAGAAAAATGCTTTCTGAGGACTGTTGACACCTGATTTATTTATTTATTTGTTTATGATTTATTTATATTTGTTTACTGGGAAGTATCTGACTGGGCTAGTAGCCTGTTGTCAGTGGATACCTAGGGAGAAAAGCTCCAAAACAAGACAAATAAAAAAATTAACAATAGTAAGATCTGAATAATACCATACATAATTATGTGTTAAAAGTCAAACTACATAAATTATTACATCATAGGAGCAATTTAGAAATGTAAGCCACAGATTCTTAATAACTGAGTAAAATTTGAAGCTGTCAGAGAGCATGCCACATGAAAATAAATGTACACATAGGTGCCTCTAAAGAGAAAAAAAACACTGCAAAAGATGATGCTATGTATATTGTTGCCTTACAAAGGCATGTGTTCTTGTACTGCATTCTACACAGCTGTTTTGCAACCATAACAGTGACAAATGCAGTATGGCACAGGTGTGCATGTGTATACCTAGCATACCACTCGACCCAAACACAGCTGCTGTAAAATTAGAAAATTGCTCCTTCATCTGCTTCATGCAGTCTATATTCAATGGTGTACTGCTCGTATTGCAGTTAGTTGAGAAGTCATCTCCAAGCCATTAAATATATACATCTGCAACATACGGGCACACATTTGCTTATTCCTCATTATCCTAATGTAATTTCCATCCAAGGGAGTTACAACTGTAATACTAAAGGGGTGGTTTATATTGCCCTTTATCCCTCTTGCCCAGCTTTTTATATGGCAAGACTGTGGACCACTTAAAACCAGGATTTATCACCACATTTATGCTATTAGTAAAGCTAATAGTGTTAATGCTTTGTATAGGCATTCAACTGAATGCAGGGATTTTAAAAAAGTTTGCCTTTTCAGTCCTGAAGAAAGTTATGATTTCTCCTGGGGGGGGGGGGGTGAGTGGGATCTGACTCTTGAGCAGAGAAAACTTTATTGACAGGTACTGCTCAACATATGCACCCCTCTAGGTATCAATGACATTATGTGATGATATTCTAAAAGCTTATTTGTAAAATTTGGAGCAGTCTTATTAAGCTAAAAAAATGGAAGTAATAACCATTGAATGAATGGCAAGCTTGTTAAGCATTTTTTGATGTCAGAAAGTATACTTAATAAACATTTGTTAAGTATCCCTAAGTGCAATGACCATCAGATCTCACACTTGAACATGACAGCGTTCAGTGTCAACTGGCAAACAACACTGGAAGAGGGAAATCAGCTTTCAAAGCTATTACGTCTCTTCATTTTGTCATACTTACAAAAGAGCATGACAGAATAATGTGTCTAAAAGCTTTAAAAGTAGTTAATTTTTTAGAGGGAAATTTCAGTTCTGCTTGGTATTTGATAGCACTAAAATCAGTATTGCACTCTGCATTATAATCTGCATGCTGCTATATTTTTTTTCTGTGACTGGTAATTCATGAAACAGATGAGGTTCCGTGCACCACAAAGAGTTATGATCTGGCCTCATGGATCTTAAACCTTATTATATGTTCTCAGTATGGATGCCATGATTCACCTCTCAAGGTTTCATGATATCCTTGTCTTGAACTCATAGAAAGTTGGTTGTGATTGGAGACCTGATAATAGCTCTCTGTTATTGGGAATGTCATACTTTAAAGCCTCACAATACCCACCTAGTCATACACTGAGTGTACTGATTATGCTCCATAGCTGGAAAAATATAACCTTACCATGCATCACTTTGATGTCAGATGTGCATAACAAGTTCTGTAGTGTATCAGATGTTGCTATTTTGATCCCTATCTGGAAAAAAGATAACTCTGTTAAGCACCTCTTTGATATAAGCAAGATATTTAAATAGCGTTTTTATAAGCAACTTTCAGCACTCTTAAACTTTAGTTTCACACAAGAGCATAAAAGCATTCAGTGCCAGATACCACTGGACAGCTGTTGGAAATTAAGACACACACACACACACACACACACACACACACACACACGCACACACGCACACACACACACACACACACACACACACACACACACACACACACACACACACACACACACACACACACACACACACACACACACACACACCCTCACAAAATACTGCAGTAGACCAATGTGCCTAACAGTCAGAGGGACGCTTGCTTATCTGTATGACAGAGCATGTTTGAAACCTTTAAAATGTTTCATACTTCTAGACTTTTTTTCTGGAACTTGTAGTATATGAAGCAGTTAATGTTCCATGCATTACAAATAATTCTTATCAGGTCTGTCATATCATAAATTAGTTATTGTGTGTTCTTGTCATGGACCATAATACTCTATGGCACAGAATGGTTTGTATATTACAATAGCTATTATTTGCTCTTTCACAGATCTGGTCACAACAAGCTTCATCAGTGGTCATTCCTTCAGCTATTACTAGTGTGTGGCAATAGCAATTCCAGTTTTTGCTTATGCTTATCACCCCCAAACATTCAAATATACCACAACATCAGAATGTCAACAATGATATCAGAATACTAACAAGCGTAGTTAAGCAGCACTCAATGGTGTTAAGCTATGTCCTCATGCTAGAGCATTAACTGTGGTTATTAGACACACAAAACAGCAGCAGGAACCAGAAAGAGCTTTAAAGCATGTTCATCACTTAGCTAAATTAAATGGTTTACACTCTGTGCATCCCACCGCTGCTATGTAATGGTCATTCTTTTTCATGGAAACACTAAATGTGTTAGGGCTTTCAAAGCTGTAACAATGTATCAGCCCTACATTTTTCAGGCTGAACGCTATGACTGTTGTAGCACATTGGAACAAGTAAAACTCTATGCACTACTAAGAATTAAGATCTTGACTTTCCAACCATAAACCAGCTTGTTATATGTTCTCGACATGGATGCCAAGTTTCACTTCTCGAGCATTGTTTTAGACACAAATTTCTTCACATCTGTATCTCAAACACATAACCAGCTGATTACTGAACCAATTATAATTCACCCTGTTTTTTTTAATCAAGTGCTCAGACAATATTTTCAACATATTTTGTCAATAATATACATCTTCAAGAATCACTGAGCATTATGAAATCTCTGTTAATGGTTATAGTCTGTGTTACTGCTCCCATATGCAGGATTGTCTTTCTTCCTTTCTAACTATTTTTATTCATCTGTCATCTCAGCAATGTCATTTGGATAATTGTCATTTTACAATGATGCCTCAAGGGCTCTGTCTGGATTAAGTGACTTGCTTAAAGTCACAGTGAAATGAGACAAAATAAATCAAGCACAACACTTCAGGATGAAGCTTGCTCATAACTCATAGCCTAAGTAATTTGGTGCAGTAACAGAGATTAATTTCTTTTACTCCTGAGTCTTTGCATTTTCACACTAATATCTGCAATCTTGTGACAGATCCATCAGTCAGATATTAACTGTTTGATAATTATATCTTTAGTTTACTCTAGTACTTTTCAATGTAGAAATATTCAGTCAGTTTCCATTCTCACTGCAGTACATTGATATTGTATTCTGTTCAAGAAAATAAATGTGTCATTTTTCAAATGGCGACTCTTCTTTTATATTATGTTTTCTTTATTCTTATAATATATCCTGAGTTACAGCTACAGTGATCAGATCTGAATAATGAATATTGTTATATTTGAACAGTTTCTAGGAACAATAGTTAATACATTTAGTAACATAGCTCATTTCCTGCAAAATTTTTAGCAGGCTGCTAAGCATCATGAGTCATGAGCAAAATGAGAGAAGCCATCAGTAATGTCTGTGTCTGAGACACTTAAACCTATCTCCAGGATTTAATAAAATCCATGTAGGTTCCGTGTAGAGCCTACACGGAATGTACCCATGTACACAGCCACGGCTCCCCCTTGGCAGTGCACTATACATATTAATTATGGCCAGCTGCCAAGGGAGAGCATAATAACAGGGATATTGAATCCATGTAGGTAGAAGTGTAGAGGCTGGTCAGATGTTATGTACATGGTGAGGCTCCCTGCAATGTTCCATGTTACTGTTGAAATGTGCTGTGTATTAATAGTTTGTGTTTTAAATTTATAAATTATGTTTTTATTTTTTTATTTTTTTATGTTTTTAATGTCTGTTTGCGTGGTGCGGCATGAAGCACTGCAATTCCAAGTCATGCTTATACATCAACAGTTGACACCTGCCAGTCATCTAAAAATAGAAACCAGATGTAATTAAGTATGATTTTTTACATTTTTTTTATATATATTTTTTAATGTCTGCTCAGCGCGGAGCTCATCAATGCAAAGCTATACTTACATGTACATAGTAAACACCTGCCAGACATGTAAAAATAGCAATTTCTGCATCTATGTATGCCCTTTTAAGCCCATTTGAGCAGTGCACCGCAATTGCTTAGTAGTGTATGTAAAGGTATACTATTTTATACACTATCCAAGTAGCTAAATGGTTAGAGTGATGGTCTACTGTTCTGTAACACATATCATTTGCTGAATGCAACGTAAAATATCTTTTAACTTAAAATTAATATTTTACATTTGGGAGAGCTGCGCAGTGCTAAGCACTGCTTAAATGTGGTTAATGGCTAATATTGCTTGCATGTTGCTAAGCTTCGCTAAAACCACAGTTCTATGGTTTTCTCACTGCTTAGCTTCACTTAGCTGGTTTGCATGATGCTAAGCACCACGGCACTTTTTTGAATGCTGCTGAATGATGTGTAAGTGCAGGAAAACAGCCTATATTAAGACCAATAGACAGGAATTCTCCATCATTTGTTGGAGTCTGGTTATCTGCTGATATGCCAATCGGTGTTGAAGTGGGTGTGTGCTTTCAGGTGCAGAGATGGGGTGTACAGGAGTCCAAGTTTTTTCAGATTCCTCATACAGAATTAAGAACTTGGGCTGCTGCAGGGCAGTTACAAGGGCTCAGAATGTAAGGCTGAGGCCTGAGATCAGTTGGTCAGGGATCTTACCAGTGCTACTGGTATCACCCACACTAGTGTGCAGTGTCATCACCACTATGACAACCTGAAATGGAGAAAGAGGGGAACATTGGACACCTGTGTCTAACAGGCTAGGGCTGGACATGCCCCACAAATATGTCAGTATTTTTTCCTCTGTTTTTCCAAAATGCAAGCTGAATGCGTGCAAAGCTGGTATGCATAATGGTGTGCTTCTCTCCCAACTGCTGCAGCTTAAAGGACTTGCAATATTCAGTCCCATTCCAGGTTCCTGTTCAGGTTGAGCTGTAAGTGCGGTAAGTATGGATATATTATGCTACCTGTAGTACAATAGGCAGTAAAGAATAAAAAAAATATACTGCAATACAGAATAAACAATAAAAACTGTAGTGGAATAACTGGGCAATGAGAAATGCAGTGGAATAAATGGGCACTTAGAACTGTAGTGCAATAAATGAACAATAACAACTGTACTCCAATAAACAAGGGAATTATCAGCAATACCAATAAATTGTCAAGCAGCATTGTGGTTTCCTATATAAACCTGTCTTAATATTTGCAGCATGGCTATATTCATCACATGTGTGTTTTACTGTCACTGCAGTCAAGTGTAGAATTGTAGTAGCTCTACAATGCAAAAGGAATGTCCTGTAAAATGTTTTTCTCAACTAATAATATGTTTCAAGGTTGTCTCTAAGCCAATTACAATCACATAATGCTCTCATATTCTTCCACTCCAGGAACAAAAGGTATATGGCTGAGGTAGCTCACTCTGTGAGTAAATAGTGTGGTAGATTTCACAGAGAATTGTTTGTAATACCAATAAAGTGTTAAGTGACATTGTGGTTTCCTATATAAATCTGAGTTAATAATATGGCTGTATTCATTGCATGTGTATTCTAATTTCACTGCAGTCAAGTGTAAAACTGTAATAGCTCTACAGTGCAAAGGAATGTCCTGTAAATTGTTTTTTGCAAGTAATACTATGGGTCAAGATTGTCTCCAGGCCATTGTAAGTCAAATAATGCTCAAAATTTCTTCCACTCCAGGAACAAAAGGTATATGGCTGAGGTATCCCACTTCACAAGCAGATAGTGTGTGTAGATTTCATAGATAATCACCAGCAATACCAATAAAGTATTAAGCAGCATTGTGATTTCCTATACAAACCTGTCTTAATATTTGCAATAGGGCTGTAGTCATTGTAAGTCTGTTCTAAGTTGTTGCAGTCAATTGTAACATTATTTGCAGATGTCCCCTGCAGTCATAGTTATTGGGTTCTACACCCATGCCTGCCAACTAATGCATGATGCCTGTCTAGTTTACTTAATGTACACAAACATGCTATTCAACTATCACAATTTTCCGTAATGTAATTACAACTGCCTAATCTGTCTGTTCCATGATTACGACATAAATGATTACCTGGAATGCTATATATTTTCAAATCCCATTTACATAACACCTTGGTAGTTATATAAGTTCACATTATGTGAAACTGTCCTGTGTAGTTCTGAACCCATATTTGTCACTGCTTGGCCCATACTGTCCCATGCTAACAGCTTGACAAATATGTATGTGCTATATCAGCTATAGAAGAATTGTAGTCACTGTACTTGCATCTAACACTGCATACCTGTAGAATTTGTAGTTGTACTCTGTGTAGTAATATTACCTACAAGATAAC
Organism: Protopterus annectens; assembly: GCF_019279795.1. Taxonomy (NCBI): domain Eukaryota; kingdom Metazoa; phylum Chordata; order Ceratodontiformes; family Protopteridae; genus Protopterus; species Protopterus annectens. The sequence goes on from NC_056725.1 coordinate 1,029,059,655, forward strand.
TAATGGTATGTTTTTCTCTCTCATCCCACCCCTTATCTTCTATAATTTATTATTGGTATTTATTATTATAATTTAATATTAACATATTTTGTTGCACTATATGTTTTACTGGCTATATGGTTTAATTCATACTGGTTTGCTGTTAACATACTTACTGTTATGTTACTTAATGTTCTGTTACACATAATATACCTTAATATGTATTTGGATTAATAAATATTATTATGTTCCATTCTGTTAATACTAACATTGGTTTGGTTAATACTAACTTTAGCTTATTGTTATAACTAGTTTACTACAGTGAGTCAAGGTAGGCTGGTTCCTCGTGATCTGCCTACCTTGCTTCCTCCGGCCATGGCACTGGGTCCCCGCATATCTGTAACCCAGTCTGGTGGTGTCCCACTGCTGCACCTGCACTACCTGCAGTGTCAGGTAGTACCATCCCAAGAGATGGTGATGGGTCCACCTCTGAGATCGATGGTGGAGGTGAAGTTGTCATCCAAGACAAACTGCCAGGTTTGGTGTGTAGGATCATCTTGCATGGGTTTGGATGATGCCTGCACCAGATGGAGAGCATGCTGGCCACCATAGTGGAGCAAGCTTACCCTGGAACCCAGCCTCCACCACTGCAACCCTTGGGGCAGTGATGGAGCAGTGTTGACAGTCCCATGGCTGGGGATGCGAGTCACACTGCTACCTTGTGGAGGCACATGGGACTGATATTCCAAAATACCCTCCCCATCCAAGGTGTTTACCCTCTCTTGTGTCACACACCACCCCTGCCTGCTGTCTTGTCTGTCTGCAAAAGCTTCATCACCTACCCAACTTACCTCCCTCACACTTACCTATATCCCTCCCCCAACATTCTAATCTCACCTTAAACAAAAAAAGGGCACCTGTCCCCAAAAAAAAAAAAAAATCTTCCTATACATAGCTCTCCATTTTTTGCACGTGTCCACTGGACACACATAATTCGGTCCAATTGGCTTAACAAAGCAATTATGTTGTCCTCACTCCTCTCTCTGGGGGTTAGAGTCCAAAGTCATCTACAAATTCTGTGAAAGTGCACAGTTGTTGCTGTACAAGAAATTGATAGCTATGTTTTTTTTCCTACACCCTTCCTACACATACCTACCTGCCTTTCACTATGTTTTTCCACATGCTTGCACCCCATATCACCACTTTCCTATCTCCCCATTTTTCTTTTCTTTATATTTTTTAGCGCAATGCGCAGCTTTGCTAAGTTCAGCTAAATGAAGCTATATTGATGTATGTGCTTTAAATAATAAACATGTACAAAATTAACATCTGTCCCTTATTTTGAGCCCACGACCATTGCACCTGTAGGGTGTTGCATTAACCTGCCATGCCACGCAGCTGTTAATTAAAACAGGTGGTGTAAAAAAAGCATAGTAATTGCAGGTTACAGTCATTAAGCGTGTTTCAGCAGGGATGTGCATCGTGCTAACTTGCTGAAAGAGTAATGCAAAAACTGGGATTGCACCTTGCAGTCTAGTGCAAGAGTACACTACTAGAATGCAAAACACACAGGAATTGATAAAAATCAGGTCTCTAATAGCAGGTAAATGTCTCCTTTTTATCAACAACATTTACAAGTACACCAGCTAAAGAATAGCTGGCAAAATACATGTACAACAGGGACCTTGGTGTAGAAATACATGCATATAAAACCAAGCACATAATGATGGCTGCAAAAAAAGTATGCCACGGCTTGTATGTTTGTACTTATATCTTGCAAATACACCTACTGTAATAGTGACTCAGTAGCTCAGTCTGTTAAATGCTGTGCAAGTAGTACATTTTGTCACTCACAGTCCTGGGTTCAAATCCATTGGTATGTAGCATTTAAACAACATTTTTGTGAAGCCACCAATTATTCACTGAGTCATGCACTCCTTATCCACACAATGCGTTATAAATTAAATGTCTAGTTGTCACTGATAGAAGTTGCAGGCCTGTAAATGGGAACACACTTCACATATCCTTATAGCAAAACAATAAGTGCATGAAGTGTCATGTCATGCAGTAATATGCATTCACAGAGTATTTTAACTCATGTAATGCAAATGAGGCCTACTGCTATCAGCTATCAGAGTGTGGGACATAATCCTTTCAAACTCACAGTGCAGATTAGCACAGCTGTACAACTAACATGCACATATGAATCCCCTGCTTGTAATAAGGACTGCCAGCATACACATTCCAAATGAGCAACAGACTTTACAGTTGTCCAAATGGTGGGCATACTGTTATATTTATCCCCTATGTTGCTCAAGGACACAACAAACATGCAGCCTCGTACTCTGCTAATGATACCATTGCCTAACATACTTACCTTAAACACATGCCTTAATTGGAGAGGAATGGCTGCCCTCACTATGGGTCTACATCTACTACAAGGCTGACACATCTCCCACAGTTACTCCTACAGCTTGTTCATAGGTTCATAGGTTCATAGGTTCATACTAGGCTATCTGCCCAAGGGCATTTATAAGCCTAGCCCATAGTTATGTGGCTTTGCCAATATCCGAAGCCCAGGGTGACAGGTGCAAGCATGGCTTGTCCAGCATGTCATCCCAGGCAGACAGACATTGGATCCCCTTTGAATGACACCAGAATTTAAGCCAATTATTAAAGCTGATCATCTTATCACTGTATTGTGGCATCATTCTAGGTGAAGGTAGGATACTGCTCAAGGTCAGGGTCATACCTGCCTGGGCTACATAATCAGAGAGCTCTCGGCGTCCTTTTCATGTAGTCAAGGAGAGTACGTCTCAGGTCGTTGACACCAGCGTGGACAATGACTGAGTCGTACCTGCTGTTGAGAGACCTGAGTGCTTGCTATGCTATGTGGCGATTCTAGCGCCCGACAGGCAGCTTACTGTGACCTTCTCCTTACTCAGTCTGGTGCCGGGACGTCAGTGTGTCTGACTATGGAATCACCAATGACAAGTGTGTCTGGCATTTTGTTTGGCCTTAAGGGCTGTGACTGTTTGACACTCTGACTGTGTGGTCTATGTGTTGCATGTGTTGGGTGGAGGTGGTATTTGTTTGGGTGTCTGCTTTGGTGGCCTCTGCTGTTTTGGTAAATTTTGACCAGAGCCTCAGTATGTCTTTGTGTGAGTATGTGTATGATTTGAAGTTGTGATGGTACCATGTGTGACTGGGTATGTATTGTGTGTGGTTGCCTTCTCCTCCTGTCTGGTCTTGCCAGTCCTATGTTGAGACTCAGCCTCCAGTTTGGCCGTATAGTTGCATCTCTCGCATGTATTTGTGTTTTGTGGGAGAAGGAGGTACATGAGGCAATTGTAACATTGCCTCAATATTCCCAGGTTCACCAGTTGAGCTGGAGAGGACACTAGCAACTGATCCTCGACATACTAGAAGTAGTAGATAAAGAACTTTCAAAGGACTCGGGGAAGTGGGTTTTGGGCTGGTGGGGTACTATCTATAATAAGAGTGCTTTATCAAGGTGCAAGTACTGTAGGAGTAAGTGCTAGGCTTTACAGATAGAGAATAGTCTACTTGGGAATCAAGTAGAGATGAACTTTTCAGTTATAGGATATGCTGGTTAGATCAGCAGTACAGTTTAGCGTGTTTTATAGCAGGGGGCTGAAGGGAGCTAGGAATTGGCCCAAAACGACCAATGGACTACTAGTTTCTGGCTGAAACTTCACCAAATCGGACAAAAGGGCCGCTCAGTGCTTCCCACTCCCACTGGTAAGCAAAGAAACTTCCCTCCTTCCTAATAAGGCAATGGATCAGTAACAGGAACTAAAAACAAAGCCCAGGGATCAGCAACTCTGAAACTGGACTACTCTAGTTGTTGTCCTCCAAAGTGTTTACACTCTCTGCCTATGTCTATTACCTGCAGCAGCAGCTTCAGCCTGTACCACACACATCTCTATGTAACAGTAGGTTCTACTGACCTACCCTCTGTGATGATGTAGTCTCCTCACCCTAGTAATGTCCAGATCAACTTATCAGAAAGGGCTTGTAATCTACATGGAGGCCTTATATCTTGTAAAGTGGTTGCATGTCATTGGCTGATGATACTGCAAATCAGCTGTAGTGCCTGCAATTAGCATTTTGGAACCACAGATTGGTTAAGAGGCAATCACCTGCTAATAAGAAGCCTGTTAAAAGGTGAACATGCTGGCTATGAGGAACCATTCTATATGAGACTGTGCACATAGAACACTCTTATGCAGAAACCTAAATATCACCAAATATCAACAGAAGAGTTTTGCACTCCAGCAGATACATAACCTTTTTGTTTACATCAGGATGCAGACGTGTGAATATACTTAGATGGAATAGGGGTTACAGCATTAAGCCTGTCTTAGAACCATGATGATGATGTATCATTGATATCCAGATTTGTTACACCTACAGAGGACATACAATACATCAAGGGTGGAATGTTTTTGTCTATGTGGCACACTGGTCTTTTGGGGCTGTCCCTGTATACTTTTTATAATAGCACACTGCAGTTTGTTTGTCACTGTTGTTTTGATATTTTATCAGAGGGTTGCCCCTAGGCAACACACTACAATAGACTCCAGTGTTGGGTGTATGATCATATAGCAGTATCTGTCATGGCACACACGGGAATAGCTGACTATCGCTAGTATCTTAGTTGTATCCATACACACTTAGTATGTTTGCACACTGTGCAATATGACATGTCTGAGCAAGCTACTAGCAAATAGCCATTATGTTCTTGCTGTATCTCTACATAGTGTACTTTCATGTATGTGATCCTGGCATGTGTTCCCATTCTGTTGTCTCACAGGACACATGTATTCACAACCATGTGCACCTTTCTTGGACATGGAGAATGAGATTATACTTAAAGACCTCTGGCAACACCAAGGATGACTCCCGTTCAGGGGAAAGAAAAACAGGAAACAATGGGCAGCACTGTGGGCTTACCTTGTCCATCACATGAATGCTACAGGTAATCAGAGCAGGACATATGAGCAGGTTCGTCATTGCGCAATGGACATGATCAATGCTGCACACAGAAGAGCAGCAGATGTAGTGAGGGACTGTGGTGTCACCAGTGGATGGCCTGCAGCAGAACAACCACTCTCAGCCACTGAGGAATTCCTGGTGAACCTATGCACACATGACAGCTCCCAGGCATCCATCACACCATACATCGTGGATGTAGGTGCCACAGTTTCCATGGTAGAGGAGCATGTAGGTAAGCTTAGTTTGCTCACCACTGCAATACTGCAGCATTCAGTGTGTCAGGGTGTAGATACTCTTATGTGGGTGTCAGGTCTGCGTTCTTTGTGGGAGGAAGGGTGTAACTGCAGATTGACTCTCCTGCTCAGATTTGACCGCTATAATAATTAACATAGTAGCTACTGTAAATGTGAGATATATGGAGGTACTTCCTTACTGCAATGCAACATGTGGTGGTATTGACGTTTCCTCTCCCTCTACTTTACACAGGTCCATCAGGTATCGGACAAGGCTGTTGTCCTGCTCCTGGTAAGTACAACACTGCTTTGTTATAGATGTAGGTTTACAGCAATATTATCCCTAAAGTGTCTTCCCAGGCCTGCTGCCTGGAGTGCTGCACTGTTGGCATGATTGCCAGCTGCACAGATATTTTATGATTGTGCACATGTTGCAGTCATACGTGTGTCTTGTAGGTGTCACCACAGTGATAGACACAACAGCATTTTCAGGACATTGGAGACTGCCATATGTGTCAACTATGCAGAGTCTCCACAAATGTCAAAAGTGTACCTCATTTTTGCTGATGAGATTGTGTACAGAGCTTTTATTTACAAGTAACTACAGGTGTTTATGGGGAAAGTAATGTCCTCTTGTCCTACTATATGAGGTTGGGGTTTCAACATATTTGTAATGGTGCCAACAGTGTATAGAGCTATACATTTAATGCAACATAGTACTGCAGAGCATAATAGTGTAGGTATTAATGTAGTGCTTTCTCCTCTCTTATCACAGGTGACCGGGGGGGTTGGTGTCTGTCCCCTACACAACCTGATGCCAGTGTCTCTTCAGACTCTGATGATGATGGTGGCCACAGTGAGGCACAGGTGGAGGTTTCAGGGGCTGAATTTGTCCCAGAGGTAGACATCCCTCTTCTGTCCTATTTGTCACCACACACAGTCAGTATGCCAGAGTTCCCAGAGGCCACAGATATTGGACAGTCTGAGGGTGGAGAGATTGAATAGGAAAGTGTGGCAACTATGGCTCCAGTGAGTGTAGACACTGGCCATAGCCAGAGGGTTAGTGAGGATCCACACAGGTGGATTAATAGGGGTGCTTGTAGGAGGCATGCTGTCCTTCCACAACCTGTTGCAGGTGTCTCATCATGGTTCAATCAGCATATGTTTTGGGCCATTGTGGAGGCACAGGCATGTTCTGAAAGGAACTACAGATGTATGTATGCAGCACAGTCTGACATCCATGACTGCCTCCACTGCATTTGTGACACCCTGGATCAGTTCAGTGATGCACTGGACAGAAGGTGGGCTGAGACAGTGTCTGTCTTGGAATGCAGAGTGTCTGTGCTAGAATATGTGGTTGGAGTTGAGAGTGGGCCTTGAGTTCATGTGGCCATGCACAATCACGCTCCTGTAGTGGCAGTACATCCAGTGCTACAGAGGAGAGTGTGCTGTCCACACCAAGATATGGCAGGCCATGGGATCATGGTTCTAGGCATTCCCATGGAGGAAACTGTCCCAGCAGACAGCAGTCACCATCAGTTACTAAGACCGCTTCTGACCTTGGGCATGGAGGTGCTAGTGCAACTCCTGACAGAGCCAGTTCCAGTGTTCAGGACTGGATATGGTCAACTGTAAATTCTACCATGCACAGTTCAAAGCTGTCCAACATACACACATGTAGGGCTAGCACTGAGCTTGACTGTGTACACCCACACACTCACACACCACTGTCAAATGCAGGTCACCTCCAGACACACACACAGCACAATTCTATGGTTCACCTTGCCTGCTTCCCTTCCTGACTCACACACATGCAGTCAACCCCTTGTGTCAGCCTAGGCTTCCTGCACCCCACACAACACCCTGTGCAAGTGATGACACCTGTGCTACATCCCTGTCATCCTCATCATTGATGCAGGGAAATTAAGCTATGTGTCTGATGCACAAGGCGACTATATAAATTAACATGTACTTGTGCAATGCATTGTTGTTTTGTCATGCTAGCTGTAGTGGTTACTGACAGATACTGTATGCTGAAATTTGTAATGAGTAAGCCACATAAATTTGTGTACCTTATGTTGTATGATGTTGTAATGGCTGTATACTTACACAATGAAAGGTGTGTCACAGAGCTGTTTCTGTTTCTCTTTCAGGATTCTGTTAGGCACGCCTATGGACACACAGCAGCAAGATACCCATAGACTTTATAGGACAGGCTAGACTGTTTGCACAGATGAAATATGTCCTCAGCAGGGTACAGCACTATAGGTGCATGGCTCCATGAGTCCATATGTGTGTAAAAGGCTAACAAGGACAATGGCCTCATGCAGTGTACTCACTCATCCCTAATCTGTGAACAGGTCTGATACTCTTGATAAGTGTCACCAGGGTGTTGGGAGCTATCACATCTACATGATCTGGTGCTTGGGGATGACCCATCTTCACATTTCCTGTGTCCAGTACAGGATTTGTCTGACAACAGCTATGATTGTTGTGTTCTGCATCCCATGGTGTAACATGAACATGATGTGTGCCATAGCAGATGTGTGCTTCATATGCATGGGGGGCCTGTTACATATAGGGTGCACTATCTGTGTGACATACCCGTCTCTCCAACATGTAGTATTTATACCACACTGATGGTGTAGTTCGGGTAAAACATGTGTTAGTCCTTTCATTGATGCATGGGAGGTGCACAGTGGGATCTGACACCTCCCTGTATGGCAGCCATACACATCTCCTACAAAGCATTTATGAGACAGACTACATATGTACAGTCATGACATGGACTCCATAGGACATGGCATCTGCAATGTGTATTACAGTACCTTGAAACCTGTGTGGCTGCTACAGTGTTAGGATATGCCTGTGTAGTGACATAGCAAGGGTGCCATTGTACAGAATGATAGGTGTGATGAGTGCCACCTTCAGTATGGCAATGAGAGTCTGGGAGTCACATCACAGACCTGTCTGTTTACAATGTACAACACTGAATGCATCCCCACATTTCACCAACCACCGAAAGTCAATGGCTACATTCTCCCTGTGTCCATACAGTCATGATTAATGGCTCAACTGTGTGTGGTGTTCATACACTACTATATTTCCCATGGGTGGATGACTTTCCAAATGATAGTATTGTGCAGTCGTTTAGTATTTGTCAGTGGCTCAGACCACAACTGAATGTGTGTCACAGGCCATATTGGTTAACTGTTGGTTCTGTGTGGGATTTAGTGACAGCTCCTGATATGCAAGCACCTGCTAATGTAGCCAGTCAGAGGGCACTGACTGTGGCTGTGACTTCAGAGATGGAATGGCTAGAAGGGGTATGCCATCAATGATGTCTGGGGATATCCATTGGTGACTGGTGTTATTGCAGCTTAGATCAACCAATTCTATCTTTCCAGATTATGACTGTGAGACACTGGCTTACCCACCAGCTGACATAAGACTCAGTAGATAAGCTACACAGTTTCCAGCAAGGCTTGTTGGTCTAATATTATCAATCACCTTGTCAGATCATGATGGGTAGAGTGAGTAATATTTCCATCATCCATTCCATACTGTAACACTCAATGGAGTCAACCAGTTAGAGTAGGTAGGCATGATTATAGGTTCACAGGTTCATAGTTGTTTACTAGGCTAACAACCACAGGGCAATTTTAAGCCTAGCTATGCATCCCAAATCTCTGAAAGTTCCGATACCTTTGATAAATGTAAGCACAGGCCTGGGAGATAAACCATTTACAGGTTACCTGTTTGCATCAGAGACATAGGTGCCAAACCAAGGATGAATTTCCATTTTCACATCCAATTGTCCACGTTGCACTTGAATTGGATTATGGAGGAACTATGCTTCACATGGATGGGGAGCCTGTTCCATAGATGGGATAGTCTCTTGGATAAATACCTTTCTCTCCAGCAGGTCCTATTTATATCACAGGCAAGGTTTAAGTCTTTAGAATGAGTAGTTCTGGTATTGTTTGTTTTGTGGATATGCAGGAGGTCCATCAGCATGGGGTCTAATAATGCCCTGTATGCCAGGCATAGATCTCCCCTCAAAAGCCTGTAGGAGACAGAATGTAGGGATAGGCCCTTGAGGCAGTCTGCATATGACATATTACTTATGCCCTGTATTCTTTTAGTGAGAAACCTCTGTGGATGTTCCAGTTGTTGGATATGCCTGGTTAGGTACATACCAAAGGGGGCACTGTACTCAATGATAGATCTGCTGAATGCTGAATACAGTGGAACAATGACTTCCTTGGACTTAAGATGCCATACCTTTGTTTATAAGCTGTGCAACATAGAATGATTTCCTCACCACTGCAGACACATGATGATCAAAGGCTAGATTACTATCTATGTGTGCCCCTAAGTCCCTAACTACTGGGTCAGCACTAAGGTGTGTGTTGTCAATGTGATAGTTACCAGGGATGGATGACTTCCCAAATGATACTATTATTCATTTCTTAGCATTTAGTTTTAGTCCATGACTCTGACACCAGTTATTTGTCTGTGTCAGCCCCTCCTGGAGAACATTTGTGTCAGTGTGAGATTGATTCAATGACAGTTCCTAAATGGGAGTCATCTGCAAATTTAGTCGGCCAAAGACCACTGACATTGGCCTTGACTTCTGAGAAGTAAATGCCAAAAAGGAGCATAATAAATGGCGTGTGGCCCAGCGTCAGTAGATGTACGACAGTGTTACACCTCATATCCATGCTAACTCCTTTCATGGCATTTCATGTCACATGACTCAGAGATCTGGGGGCACTGCTCAGCATTAAATACTAGTTGTCCTTTGTGAAAATAATTATTGCAGTTGCTTCCAGCATGTTCCAAGAAGAGAGTCATCCAAGGTGTTTGTACAGAGCACAGACAAACATGTTAGGGAAGATTAATATGTATAATCTTTGAAGGTAAGGTGGGGGTTTTACACTGGTATTCTGCAAATGGACACTAACCAAGTAGTGTGTACTTGAAGGACACAATTACCTTGTCAAGACTGTGGAAAGCAGGGGAATCCACAGAATTTCCAGTGCCTGGCAACTACTAATGTTGGTCTCACTGACACCAGTCTCAAATAGGATACCATGCTCCGATAAGTTTTCTGTCAACACACACAAAACGATGATATGAAGCCCTTGATGACAAGCAGGACACAGCCTGTTTGTTCATCCACATAGCAGTCCCACATCATGAAAGGATCTGTAGCCTTCACATACCCTTTTCCAAGTAGATACCTTGATTTTTAACCTGGACAATCAGTTGGCTTTTGCATATGTCATGCCGTCTGTTCCCGGGTTGGTGGTATGTCACTAGGAAACTGGCAAGAAGGGGATTAGTAGCACTACTGTAGTGCCACAATATAATGTATAATGTCCATTGATACAGATGTCCGGTCTTCCTGTAACAATCATCATACTGGCAATGAACTATCATAGGTGACACTTTCACAGCACTTCATGCATCCTGCCCTTCAACAGATTACTGGTACATATCTGCAAGACATGGCAGTGACCACTACTGCTGTAGACTGACCACATTTGGCCAATATGTGTCCACCTGCCACATGTCCTAAGCATGTCATACAATACACGTCTGTATTTCCACATCATAGCACACAACAACCAGTGTGCTGTCTAGCTGCTTGATAAGTATCATACGCTTACCAGGCCAAAGTAATGCTAGCAAAGTTGAACAAGTCCGCTATGCCTGCATGGGCATCCACATCTTCATTGCAAGGTATGCCTACAAACACTGCATATCAGCTGTCAACCCCAATGGTGTGGCAGCATGACCGTACCTTTGCAGGACCTGCTGCTGAGGTGTTGGGACTGTCCCCACCCTTCTACTCTTATGACACACAAACACAATGTGTGACAGATGTGACTGCATTTCAAACCTTGCTGCCATGGTGTCTGCAACAGCAGTCATCACATATGGCAATGATCATTATGCCAACATGCACAGCTCACAACCTGCACCACCTACACCCATATCACACACACCTGCATGTGTGCAGCTCCTTGCCAGACACATTGCCAAATACCTCAGAACATCCTGCCTCTGGAGTGCACAGTACATATAATACTGCATGTGCCACTCTCTCACTGGACAAACACCCGAGGCAAAACACAAAATCACACCTCTTAGTCAGAGGTGATTAAATTGTGAGACACATTGATGTCTGTGTCAAGTGGCTACATATGTGACAGGTAACAATGCCTGTGGGTTGAAACAATAGCCAGTCAAGTGATATCAGTGAACATAATGTTGACATCATAGTTACTGCAGGTATTTATGACTAGGGACATATGTCACTGGCCTGTATGTAGACACATAACTGTGCTTAGCCACTCTGTGTCTCTTGTGCGTATAAGCATACCTATCAGCTGCAGTTGAAACTCACCTGGAAAGATGGCTCCATACACATGTAAATTGATGGAAGTCAATAATTGCCTTAGCGTGTGGTGCCATTTTCAAGGGATTTACTACATATCTGCTTCAGATACTTTGCTCAACAGACATCAATGCTTCACCAGTGATGGTGTTCATCTCTCACCCATGAGATTTGGAGTAACAGCCATGGCTACTGACACCCCACAACGCATCTTAGATACACTGTTCAGGGAAAAGCTGGCAATGAGAACACCATCTTTATACAGCATCATGAGTATGCTGCTACACGGTGGGTGTGGCAACACTGTACCCCACTCTGTGTAATGTGTCCCCACCCTGGATTATGCAGACATGTGTGCAGTCAAGGACATCTAGTTCAAGGCTGCGGACAGCACCATAGCCATACCAGACTACATGTCCATCTACATCTTCACACCTCAAAATTACAGTGTTCAAGGTAATGCAGGTGTTGTATAGATACTCATTAAGGATAGATAGACATCCAGATTTTGTGAATCACTGTGATTTCCTGGAGATAATGCAGGTGCCATTCAGTACTGGAAGGCATATATTCAAGCAATAGCCAGCTACAGGAGCAGCTCCTTATATCCAGACACCCATTGTATGTATTTGTATGTATGTGTGTCTATCAAGATATATCAATGTACCATGTTGTGGGGTGGCATTAAATGAACTTCAGCTGTGTTGCTTAGTCATGCTGCAGCTCACTTGCCCAAAGGTCAGTCTTCCTTCTTTAACTACAATGTCCTGGAGCAGTGCTGTGACATCACCCCAAGGGGGACCAACATATTGCAACATGTGTTTACCAATATGGGTAACCACTGCAGCCCCCAATGTAAGGTCCTTCTTGGTGGAATCTGACCACAGATCAGTGTCATTAAAACTATCACCACTACCACCCCTGCAGACAATACAGACATATATTTAAACAAAGCCATTTATTACCTCCTGTGGGATGGTTTACATAGCTTCACTGCACCTCCCTCCTCTGATGGGATGGCATGTATACAGAGCTGTACACCCATGCATTATGGCAACAGCATTACAACTGCATGAACTCAGTGGCACCTGACAGGAGGATCACAGGCTCCTCATGGCACAGCAGACCTGCCTGGTGGACAACTGCCATTATCAGGCTATATAATAGGAGATGGACATTGCTGTGTGACAGGTGGGCTGAGTTTGCCCCCCAACATGGTGACACAACCTCATTAGCTACAACAACCACATAGTGTTGTGATGCGTAGACACAGTACATAAAATTAGCCACTCACACAAAGCAGAACCACAACGCACAGTGCAGTTACATGTGTAACCTCAAAGCACAGGCCCAGATTGTCGGTGAACTCATACGTAATAATGCCATACAGAATGGATTTGTAGCCATAGCTGACCTGCAGTCCCACATGTTCTGCATCAACTTTATTCCTCTGTCCCCACTGCATGTGACACATGACATTTCTACAACCTGTTCCATAACTTCCACATCTACTGAGCAGGTCAAAAATAGCCTCTCTATGGAGGATACACAGCATCTATTGGACATGCTAACATCCCAGGCTGCATCCTACATGGGATGTGTCATGGATTACTAACACCATTGGGAACACCTTGCAATCACACTGAAACCACGGGCTGAACCCTAGCTAACTGGACAATGGCAACTGTTATACCCCTGCGCAGAGGTGGTGCATGCATTGACCACCAGAATTATACTCAGCCAAAGAGGTCTATAGTTCTGGTGGTGCATGCATTGATGACCAAAACTATAGACCTCTTTGCCTGAGTATCCATATCTGTAGGGTTATAGGGGCAATCATCATGGAGCTGATCAGCACACATACATATGATTTACACACAGTTGACTGTACACCATTTGGCTGTCTGACAGGGGGATCATGACTATTAAATGTGGTGGACATTTCCGAGGCAGTCACCAAGGACCTGGGTGAAGGGACATCAGAACATACAATCCCCTGGACTGAGCCAAGTCATCTGACTATATTCCCCAGTCAGGCATTATGTACAAAGCACCCACTAAGGCATCAATGGTACTATCATTGTAAGGGTCATTTAGTGGCCCATTGATGGCACACATACTCAACATAGGGACATCAGCCTCCAATAGCTGATCTGTAAGCAGTAGTGTTCAACAGGCTCAGTCCTGGGTCCTCTACTGCTTGAATCCATTTAACCATGTCACAATACAAGTGAATACTTGAAAACAGGTGCACATGCCATCTGTTTGACCGGCTGGGTGACGGTCATTTCACCACAGGGCTTCTGCCTGTGTCCCTCTTGGACTGGGGCAATATGTGCTGATCATGTAAATAAAGGTATACAGTTGTCTACGATTGTAATGGCTGTATGGCCATTATGCTAGTGAAGTTCAAACTTTCCATAAGCTGATGTAAATTGCTCTAACAGCCACATACACAAACATGGCTACGTTGAGGATAGCACCACTTCCAATTACTGCTTACAGGACATGGCACAGCACACACATAGTGCAAGTTGGCTGTATGTAGATTAGAACGCTTACCTCTGTAATGGTACACAGTACAGATCAGAGTATATTATGCATGCAACACACCTCATGTCTGATACTACTGTCGGTGTAGGATATCAGGAGTGACATTATACAATATTTATTTATATTGTCAGAAATTTGATGTTTTTTTTTTAATATCTTGACAACTAAGTAGTACATACAGAACTGTTTAATCTGAGAAAAGCTCTCAACTGGATGAACAAAATGCTGCTGACAGTATATATGTAACTTGAGAAGTTGCTGAGATATTGTGAGTTGTTTACAGACATGATAGTTACTGTTTTTACTGTGACTTATAAAACACAGTTTAAGACCTAGAAGCTAAATAATGGCATCACTATAAAAATAGTTTGGCCTTTGGAGTTTGCCATTTACACTTCTTTATTAACTCAATGTTTCCCGAGATATGAACATTTGTTCGAAAAGTGAGGACATAATTTGATTCTAGCAAAAAGCTTAGGCTCTGCCCATTGGAAATTACAGTGCAAACTTAAAGAGCTCCATTGGTGGGAATGAGTTAAGAGTTGGTTCAGAAGGCATTTAAAAAGTAGATTAGTAAAGGAGAGAATGCTATGCAATGTGGAGTCAGCATTATCAAAACCTGAAATCAGTAGCCTAGTATTGATATATGCTACAGTAAAAGGGGGTCTACTTCAAAACATCTAAAACCCATAACATCTAATTTCATAACATCGAGGCCAGAACATCTAAAACCCATAACATCTAAAACTCATAACATCAAATTTCATAACATCAAAAATGTGCATCAGAAAATCCAACACTGGGGCGTGGCTAGGATGCTGAACTGATAGCTGCACTTCATTTCAGCTCTCTTACCTCAATACAATTCCTGACAGGAATTTTACAAAATAATATTTAATTTGAAGAAATTTTTATTACTAACTTATTTCTAATAACTCTGAGCATCTATAAGAAAAATTTTATTGTCAGAACTTGAATAATTCCTGTCAAATTAATTACTGGAAAATCAGCACCAATATCAGCTTTACAGCATGAGTCATCTAAGGAATACAGCACAAGACTCTTCTCTCAAAAAGACCTGCAGTTTCTCATTACAAATATACAGGAACTTACAATAAAAATCGACAAGATGGACAATAAAATAGATACTTTTAAAGAAAAGTGCTCACAACAACTGGAACAGCTTCAAGAAATGTTTACACAGCAGAAAGGACAGATATCACTTATTGAACAGTCATTAAGTGACATTGACACTAGAGTTCAAGTAGAAGAACAACAAACTGAATTCTTACTTCAACAGAATACATATTTACTAGAAAAACTTGATGATATGGAAAACCGAACAAGAAGAAATAATATTAGAATATATGGTCTACCAGAAAAATCTGAAGGGGACAACATGATAAACTTTCTTACCACCTGGATACCAGATGTAACAAAAATACCTGAAGCTCTTTCATATGGTATAGAACGGGCATAGATCACTAGCAGCTTCTGGAAATGCTTCTTCTCCGGGTAAGAACAAGCCGAGATCTATAATTGTGAGACTTTTTTCTACACAAGATAAAGATTTTATATTAAGAAATGCTTGGGCAAATTCTCCCATCAAATACAATGATTCATTAATAAGATTTGACAATGATTATTCTACAAAGGTGGTTTCAAAAGAAAAGAATTTCTACCAATAAAAAACCTTGAAGAAAAAGCAACTGAAAGTCCATCTTTTATTTCCAGCAAGACTGAAAGTTTTTCTACCAAATGGAATAAAAATCTTTGAAACAGTAGATTCAGCAATAAAATACCTTACCAACAACAACATCCTAACACATGAAGAATCTATGGACTGGACAATAAGTACACAAGAGAAATGCTGAAGTAAATAATTGGAAAACTGTTGAGCAAAAGAAAAAAACTAAAGGACAAATAATCTTACATATGTTATATTCTGTAAAAATCTAAATAATAATACTAACAACAAAAGAAAAGTTCTTACTGTCTTCAAGTTACACCAAAACAGGTACTGTTTTCAATTATATTTTAAATGTCAAAATTAGCATAAATGTAAATACATTTATCTCAAATCACATCAATATACTAAGCATAATTTAAACATTACTCTATTTTTCATTATTATCCATCTATTATTTTCATATTCTTAATCAGAGTAATCAATGCATAATAATGTTCCCAAATAATTTATTTATTTATTTATTTATTTATTTTCTCTCTTTGTGTTTTGTTGTTTTTATTTTTCTCTTCTTTTTATTACATCTTCATTAACTTATAATACTTTAATCAGTATATGGTTATATTGCTTAATAGGTAGAGTAATGGCTGCTATATAACTTATTATTAGTTACATCCCTGATAGTATTACTTTTTATAAGTTAAAAGTGTCCCTGTTTGGATAAACGCTAATGCTGGGCAGAAATGTGTTGCTTTTGAAATGAAGTATTTCAGTTAGGATGTATCATAAGACTACTTTAAATAATCTTAAAAGATGTTCTGCCTTTGACCCATATGCACATACTGATATAGTCCAGTGAAAAAATATGTTTTAAGTGATATTTTGAGGCTATAAGTCATGTGTGTTGTGGCTCCAGACATCCGGAGTTGAAAGATGCTTGTGACTAGCTTAGATATCCTGTTGTCTTTTCTTTGTAGAGAAATAAGGCATAGCATGTTTAAAATGCAAAGTTTGACAGTTGTGAACACTACTCCATAAGCTAGAGTGCTTGCGTGCCACTACATGAGTTTGTAACCAAATAAGAGGAGGGAAAAGAAAAAAGAAAAAACACATACCTTTTCCCGCTTGGTTCTCGAGACAATTTAACAGCCACAAACATCACTAGAAACTTGAGTTACTTATTGCTTGTCGCATTTACTTGTATACGCCATCCCCTGACTCTTTCTAATTGACGTCTAGTCAGAAAATAAGCTAGGTTCACATTTAAAGATACAGAAACCTAAATTCCTTCTAAGGAAACATAAATAATATAAAAGGTTCATATAAATATACACAGATATTTATTTTTGAAGCACTTTCAGTTTATGGCTACTGATGTCTTCTAGCACCTTGATAGATAAGGACATATATCTGCTTGTCTTTCTATCAGTTTAGATTTCCAGACATTTTAGCTATCCCTTACTATGTTTTATACAGCAGAGTTTAAAAGCAGAAATTAATCATCAGCAAATAAAATCACTGCTGTTTTACAAATTCTCTAAAGAAACTAGTAAATGTCAAGCAACTGACAGGTTTGTTTTGGGGAGGGTTGCCATTTCCCACGCTGGTGCTCCTGCAGAATACTACTGATGTCCTGCTGCCAAGGTATGCCCTTGGGTGGGCAGGTGGGATGCAACAAGAAGGTTGGATGTGCATTTGGCAAATCAAACATTTAGATGGCGGTATGGTATACTAGATGGAGAAAGTGGAAGCAATGATTGTATAGGCAACTATAATGAGTAACATAACAACAGTGGATTTGACCCGGTGTGTCAATTATACAATGTTTATATCCCATGTGGCTTTGGGCTTTGTCGAAGCATCTGTGTTCTACACACATATTGTGTTCGATCTGATTTGAGTGGAAGGGGGAGAGGCTTAGCCCACACCCTAATTTGTTACTGGGTTGCCATGCATTATGGGCATGCATTGTGGCAGGTACTCAACGGGCTATCCATCCTTTGATGGCTCATGCTGTTCCCGTTTGCTCATCTGAATGGTGACTGCTGCTGTGCTCTTCTTGTTATGTTGCCTGGCTGTGGCTTCACCCTTCTTATAATATTGCCTGGCTTTTTACATTATCAAGAATGACACAATACTAGTGTATGCGGGTATATCATGTTACTGTTAGTGTGGACAAGGATGCTTGACAATGCAACTATGATTCTTGGACCTTTCTGCAGACAGGTGTGTTATCTGGCAGTTGAGAGCCTGGTTGTTCCTGATCAGCGGACCTGTATTTTTGTGTTTCAATGTGACTGCATGAAAGGATGCCAGTACTGGTCTGCAAATTTGGTGGGCAGTAGATTCGTTGGGGATTGATTTGAGGAGACACTTGTATTATGGCTGGGGCACTTGACATTTGATAAATGTATCCTCTCAATGATGCATTCTGTCTGGTCATTGGCTGTAAAACAACTTTTCAGAGAAATATTGTTGTGGTGCCAGTTAATGATTTGGATTAAATGTTTCTATATACAGTCGTGAAGCAATTGCCAGGATAAAATGGTACTCTTGCAGTGCATGGATCATCGTGGCTGTCCTCCGATGTTGGAGGAAAAACAAGCTTCTTGGACACCTTTTTGACGTGGTAAAGGTGTTACCCCATGGTTTGAATATGTTTTGTCTCTTTGCTGCAAAATGGGTTGGGAATTTTGGCCTGTAATATTTTCGTACATGGTGGTTTGAATCTTGGCAGCTTCCATTGTTTAGATGTGTTCTCCAGTATACTTTTGTTCAGTCATAGGATTGAATTACTGGTGTTGAGTAGGTCAGGATTGTATCTCCAGCACTTGTCAGCAGATAGACGCACTGGTTGGGTGTCAGTCTAAGCTGTGGGAGTTGATGTGTGATATACATAGATGTTTGCTTTGAGGGTGTGGTCAAGTGCGCTGCAGTTTTACCTCTGTACTGTGTCAGTTTTCATTGTGCAGGGTCCCTCTGAGGGTTGATGGAAGTGTTGGCAACAAGACACTCAATTAGGTAACAACATTATGAGTGGTCTCTTGGATAAGGGAGCTGTCTAAATTGTGATCGTGTTGTCTCCAGCCATGGGAATTGTCATTGAAAAGCTGAAAAATGCAATCAGAGGAACATATTTAATGTCTACTAAAGAAATATTAATATACTTATGCATTGTATCGCATTTCAGTTTATGTTAAACATGAAATATGATGTGGTTTCAGAACTATTCATGTTTTTATTCCAATATGACTTTGCAAATATTAATTTAAACACTGGTTTCAGACTTGAGTAGTCTAAAACAATTGCACAACAATGGTACTGTATTATACAGTAATGTCAGTAAATAGTTTTCAACAGATGTATGAAATATACAGTTATAGATTTTAACATGATGTTTATTAATACCCTAAATTATTTTGAAATGATACTACCTTAATCTAAATATTTGTACCTTTTTGAAACCTGCTTAGAAGTAAGTATTATTGAATTACAATAAGATGAGTAAAGAATATATGTATATATTTTAGCTGATTAGATTATCTTAATATATTATTCAATTATCTTTATTTAAAACTAAGAGGATAAGAGAAACTGATCCAAATATTATTTGTGAGGGTAGAAAGTTTGTTTGGTTAGATTCACTAACCAAACAAAGAGGTATATTACCTCATAGCAATAGGGAATGGTTTTAAGGTTAAGAATTACAAGTTTGGAAGTTCTTTGTTTTTTGTATTCTATCACTTTGGTGTCACTCAGAAACATGCAAAAATCATACAAGAAAAACTTTTTGAATACTGTATCCAAGATGGAACTAAGAATAAACAATATTTACATAAACTCACACATAAAACAAACTCAAAACTAGGAAATGAAATGTTTATCCATAAATGTTAATGGTCTAAATAATAGTAATAAAAGGAGAAGCCTATTCAAGTACATAAACTTACATAAACCACAAATAGTCTTTTTACAAGAGACACACTTATTAGATAGAGATATAAACAACTTAAATATTAATAATTACACAGTACTAATAAACTCTCAATACAAAACAAAAAAAAGAGGAGTAGCTATACTACTTCGCAACTCAACTATAACACTTAAAATAATTACTACTCATCAAGATACATCAGGTATGCTTTGTCTAGTTTCAATAGAGTTAAATAAGAGAATCTATACATTAGTAAATCTATATTGGATCCCAGGACTAGGATTAAAAACAGTTAAACAGCATTTTGAAGAGATAATTCATTTAGCTAAGGGTAGCCTGATATTGGCAGGAGACTTCAACTGTATAATGAATGAAAAAGATACAGATTCTAAATCCAAAAGAAGAAAATAACCCATCTCTAAAGCACTATCAAAATTTATAGATACATTGTATTTAAAAGATATAAATGAATTTGCAGAACCAGACTCACTAATCTTCACATTTTATTCTCATAGATATAAAACTAACTCTAGAATTAATAGAATATATGTTGCCAATGACCTAATAACAAAAATTGACAAAGTCAAAATCATAAATTGTCCTTTATCTGATCATAATGCCATAGTCTTTGAGATAGAGCTTACACCATTTTATTCAAATCCCATTACTAGGATACCTTCCTATATCACAAAATTGAGAGATTTCAACGAATTTTATGAAGAAACAATCAAAACTTTCTAGAAATAAATTACACAGAAGATATTTCAGAAATATATGTCTGGGATTCATTAAAAGCAGTTACATATGGGAAGATATTATCCTGGTACATAAATAAAAGGAAGTTATGGAATAAAGATATGCTAGACTTACAAAACAAAGCAGATAAATTGAAACTGGAAATACAAAAGGGTAATGCTACTCAAGTTCAAGAACTTACACAAATCAATAAGAAGTATACAGAATTGCTACACCATAAGATTATGATTAACTTAGAAAAGATAAAAATAAACTCATACTCTACTAATTCAGCACACCTGAGATACTTAACTAATAGAACAAAAAAATAATTAAATCTAAGCAAATAAAAGAAATATTTATTCCCAATACTAACAAAAGAGTTACGGAACTAAATGATATTTTAGAAGCATTCAGACTCCAATTTAACATTGATAATTCCATAAATACTCAAGATACACCTACTAAGGATATAAAAAAATACTTAGAAAACAATATTCATATTAAATTAACACAAGAACAAATAGACATTATAAACAAACCAATCAATATGGCAGAATTAAAATCACAAATTAAAAAGCTCAAGACAAATAAAGCACCTAGCCCAGACAATATGCTACCAGAAATGTATAAATTAATACCCAATCAAGCCATATCTTTATTATTAAAAGTATATGATATAGCCAATAAAGATTTGAATATACCACCCTCTTGGAAATATTCATTGATATCCCCAATTATCAAACCAGATAAAGATGAAAAACAGTGTTCCTCATATAGGCCAATATCATTACTCAATATAGACTACAATATGTTTATGGCTATATACGCAGATAGGATCAAACACTTTCTTCCTTTCTTAATTCACAAAGATCAAACAGGTTTTATTAAAGGAAGAAATACTTCAGATAATATTAAAAGAATACTAACAATAGATTATAGCAAACATAAAGTCCTAAATTTAAATGTAATCTCATTAGATATTAATAAAGCTTTTGATTCGGTTAACTGGAACTTTCTTTCACTAGTTTTAAAAGAATATAACTTTCCTTCTAATTTTAATAATCTTATCCAAATACTATATGAAAAATCTACTGCATATGTTAAACTGGGATCATATAGATCAGGCCCTATAACAATAAAAGGGAACTAAACAAGGTTGCCCTTTATCACCATTGTTATTTGCATTACTCATAGAACCCTTTGCAAATCAAATCAGATCAAACAATAACATAAAGGGCATTTGTATTAATAAAATGTTAAACCTTAAAATCCAACTCTTTGCTGATGACATACTATTAACTCTCTCAGATGCAAATGAGTCTTTGAATGCTCTATTTAACTCCATGAATAAATTTCAAAATATTTCAGGCTTAAAATTTAATGAAAACAAAACTAAAATTATGCCCTGTAATTGTAAAAAAAAAAAAAATAATATAAACAAAAGATTTTCCAAATATATAGTAACAGAAAGTAAATTATTATATCTGGGAATAAATCTACTCAATGAATTAACAGATTCTCTAATATTTAACTATAATAAAATACTAGACAAAATAGAACAAACAATTGGTTACTGGAATAAATATATCTTTTCAACAGCAGACAGATTATATCTTATTAAAATAAACATATTTCCCAAAATATTATACTTAATACAAAATTTTTCATTGC
The DNA here is from genome assembly GCF_019279795.1 of Protopterus annectens. NCBI lineage: Eukaryota > Metazoa > Chordata > Ceratodontiformes > Protopteridae > Protopterus > Protopterus annectens. Next base: position 1,029,081,875 of record NC_056725.1, read on the forward strand.
CACCTCCCAAATATATTATTCAAAGATACAATAAACTAATTTTAAATTTTCTATGGTTTCCAAATAAACCCCAGATAGCCTTAAATAAACATTTGCCAGATTGGGAAGATGGTGGAATTAATTTACGGATATTGATTTATATATTACCTCATCTGTTATTAAAAACATAACACTATGGTTAAATAATTCATACACATCTATATGGAAACAAGCCCATGAGCAGATTTACATAGAAATCAATTATAATCACATACAAGACAACTTAACAGTAATACGATCACCCCTTATATGGATGTTAAAAGATTATTTTTTAGGGAAAAGAAATAATATTAATAAATTGCCATCAAACTATGTAAGCTCTACACTTTCAGTGTTCAGAACATATATAAACAAAATACCAAATATTAATTCTTGGATTTTTCTTATTTTCCCTATAGCTTTTACACCAAATATTCTAGATACATTCCAAATATCTAAAATAAATATACTTAAAGAAGAAACATTACTCTTTTGGCATCAACTTATAGAGAAAAGGAAAATTCTAACAAAGGAACAGATAATTTATAATTATAATATAAATAAAGACAATTGGCTGTTTTTACAAAATCTAAGGCATTTTCTTATAAATAAAATAGAACAAATGCAACCTTCAGTTAGACATGAAGCTCCAAAACTCATTGAATACCTTATTCTTATCACAAAACAGCCTTATCAGGGTACAGGTTATTTGTCTAATATCTATAAAATTGTTAAAAACAAAAACTATCATGAAAAATCATACTGGGATTATTATACTTTAATAAACAACCATCCTCCAGTTGAAGAAGAAAAAAGTAATATTCTAAAATCTTCCAAATTTTCTACATTATCAAAATACTGGCAATTATTCACTTGGAGATATCTACATAGAAGTTTCTATACACCACATAGGTTAGCCAAAATGTATTCTATTGAAGATCAATGTTGGAGATGCCATACCAAGATAAAAGCAGATTGGCAGCATGTTTTTATGAATGTATATGTCTCAATATGTACTGAAATCCATTAATTATTTTTTCAGACTGTTTATAATGATAATTTTCAATTAACAAAGTCTTTAATTTTATTCAACTCTCCTATTCCAAAATGTGTACCAAAAAAGACACTAAAATTCTATGGTCACTATTGGCAATTTCACGTAAAATCATAACTATACACTGGAAAAATGAGGTCACCTTACGCTCAAGGAATTTGAGACTTTAACAACAACAGTTGCTCACATGGAAATATTAACAGTGAAGAACAGAACTAAAAGATCTACTTCTTACTATTACTCTTGGATGAAAGTACTGGAAATACTTGAAAATATCAAAGAAGATATATCATCTTATGTTTCTAACTTTATATAATATAGAATTTCAATGTTATTTGCATAGACACCAATGTAAATAGTTATATAATGGTTTGAAGTTAGTAATGTTTTAGAATTGTAAATATGTTATTTATCTTTATTTCATGTAATGTTTAAGACATCTTATTTGAAATAATAAAAAAAAATATTTAGTGAAAAAGAAAATCCAACACTACAAATCACATAAAAGTAACACCCCCTCCACATACAACAACACCAAACTACTAATCACACTTTTTACTACATTTCTGCAGTGGGGGGCAAGCCCCCCTGCATCGCCCATGAGAGGGACTCCGCTCCCCACACCCCCATAAATTAAATATACCAACTCCAAGATCGCACTACAGTGGGGAAAAGTTAATTTCCTAACCCCACTGTATCATAATCACTATAAATATACATATTATACATTTTAGATGTTATGAAATTCGATGCTATGAGTTTTAGATGTTATGAGGTGTAGATGTTCTGATCTCTATGTTATGAAATTGATGTTATGAGTTTTAGATGTTTTGAAGGGGACTAGTAAAAGGTTATGTTTCTCAAACGTCTGTTTACAGTGATGAATAGATATACAAGCGAGTCTTTTCTTCTTCATGGGTAATGAAGAATTGATGGCTGATTTTTTAGGGTTCTAGAAGAATAAGCTCAGTCATATCAAGTGAATTGCTGATAGGGAAGAAATTAAATAAGTTATAGGTTCATAGATTCATAGGTAGGTACTAGGCTATCGGCCCAAGTGCCTAAGTAAGCCTAACTAACAAGGTTCCCTGGCTTACTCCACCCAAGAAAGCTAATTTCTTGTGCCCCATTTGAGCAGAGTCACAGAAGTGATCTCTGGGGTGTATTTCCTATTTCCCATCTACTCATCAAGATTTTTATTGAAGAATGTCAATGAGGAACGTTGCTTGACATAGATGGGTAGCTTGTTCCAGAGTAAAGGAAGTTTCTGGGACAAGAACCTATCCCTCCAGCATGTCCTGTTTATTGTGGTGACAAGATTTAGGTCCCTAGAGCATGTAGCTCAGAGGGATTGGGATTTCTTTAGGTGTAGCATGTCCAACAGCTTTGGGTTTAACATAGCTTTATATGCTAGGCAGAGATCTCCTCAGAGTAGACAATATGCTACAGAGTAACGCTGGAGTTTTTTGAGAAGGACAGTGTAGGGCATCTGTTTGAAGCCAGTAATCCTCTTTGTGAGGTACTTCTGTGGCCTTTCCAGCTGCTGCAGATGTCTTGTGAGGTACATTCCAAAAGGGGCGTTGTACTCTATAATGGGTCTAATGAGTGCCGAGTAGAGGGGAACAATGACTTCTTTTTTCCTGGATGAGAACCCTTTTGTGATAAGATGTGCCACATAGAAGGATTTCCTGACTACTGTGGCGATGTGATTATCAAAGGAGAGACTACTGTCCACCTGGGTCCCAAGGTCTCTTATCACACATTTGGCATTAGGTAGACTGCCATTTATGTAGTAGTTCATGGGTACAGAGTTTTTACCAAAGGAGATGACAATGAACTTTTTGGCATTGAGCTTCAGGCCATGCCTCTGACACCTGGCATCTGTCTCAGCGAGGCCCTTATGTAGGATGTCCATATCATTTTGGGACTTGACTATGGCTCTTAGTTTGCAGTCAACTGCAAAATTCATTAGCCAGAGGCCTTCTGTGTTAGTCTGTACTTCAGAGAAGTAGATACCAAACAGCAGAGGTCCCAGGACTGAACCCTGTGGTAACCACTTGTCACTGGTTTGAAGTCAGATTTGGAGTCTGCAACTTTTACAGTGTGGGTTCTGTCAGTGAGCCAGCTGGCAACCCATCTTGTGACATAGGGATTTATACCTAGTTTAGTGAGTTTGGCTATACTTCCAGAATGGGGGGATGGTGTCGAAAGCCTTGGCGAGGTCAAGATAGGCTGTGTGAACCACCTTACCCTCGTCTACGGCTTTGGTAGCTGCCTCAAATAAGTCGATCAGGTTCAGGAGGCATGATCTGCCTTTCACAAACCTGAACTGGGTGGGGACCAGAGTTTGGAAGTTACCAATGTCATTGTTTATGAGTTCCATAATGATACGTTTCATGGACTTGCAGACCAGGCTTGTCAGGCTAATAGGGCGATAGTTCCCAGGATCGGTGGTGGCTCCTCCTTTGTGGAGTGGAATAACTGTTGCTGTACGCCATTCACTGGGCACAAAGCCTGATGAGAGACTATGATTAAACATGGTACTTAGGTGGGGAGCCAGTTCATTCTGAAGTTCATGTAAAACTCAGCCTGGGATGTTGTCCTGTCCCATGGATGCTGCGTTTTTGGTTTTAGAGAGTGCAGTTTTTACCTGCATAGATGTGATTACAGGGACTCTGCATTCTTCCTGTATAGATATGGGCCCTTTAGGGGGCGAGAGGGGGTAAAGTTAGCACTGAACCTATCTGCCAGGATGTTGGCAATATCAGTTGGTTCTGTAATATTTGTGCCGTCGTGCTGCAACTCAGAGCAGATCTGGGTGTTGCCATTGAGATGCTTGACATAGCTATAGAATGCTTTATGGTTGCCCTTAGAATCAGTGGCAATTTTGCTTTTGTAGCTAATTTTGGAGGATCTTATAAGGGATCTCAGCTTCTTACTGAGGCTGACCAGGGAGCTCCTCCACTCATGGGATTTTACACTCTTTAGCAACAGTTTCTTCCTTCTGTTGTAGAGTTTGTTTATGGCAGGGGACCACCAGATTGGCCTCCTTTTTTTGGAGGATAGCGTCTTGGTTCTGTTTGGGATAGCACGATCCATGCACTTGTGTAAGTGCTTATAGAGTGCATTTGTGTAGGATTCAGCAGTCGTAACTGTATTGTCCATCTGCATGGGTGTAATGAAGTTCGCCACTTCTGTCTTAAGAAGCATGAAGTTGGCTTTGGAGAAATTTTTTACCGTGGTTTCTTTAATGGTGGGTGGGGGTGAGATGTGGATATCTCGGGTGATTAACTTATGGTTGGATCTGACCAATGAGGAGTTGGCTTCAGGTGTGGAACACCGGTCACTCATGTTGGTAATGACTAGGTCTAGGATATTGTTGCCCCTGGTGGGGGTGTGGATAAGTTGATCCAGGGCATTGGAATTTATGAATTCTAGAAAGCATTGAGTGAAGGAGTTGGTACATGAGTAGCTTTCCCAGTTAATGGTGGGGTAGTTGAAATTGCCCATTATTAGGGTGCTTGGTTGAACCCTAATATTTTCCAGTATATCAAGAAAAGAGGAATGGGAATTATGGGGCATGGTGGAGGATCTGTAGCAAACTACAATTTGGATTGTAGCTTTTGCCCAGAGTTAGTTGCCCTTGGATAACCTTGGATGCATTATGCTGCGCAACTAGCCTGGAGGTGTGGATATCCTTAATGAATATGGACACACCTCCGCCTTTGATATTGTGGTCCAGGTTAGATGGCCGAAAAGTGTGGTATGAGTTATAGCCTGGTAATGCAGGGGTGCTCTCTAGAGCCTTGAACCAGGTCTCAGTCACTGCACAGATATCGATGTTCTCCATTTTTAGGAGTGCCTCGAGTGAGTGCATTTTGAGATTTAGACTTCTAGCATTGAGTAGCATTACCCTCAGTTATTGCTTGCCTGTTCCTGTTACAGTGGTGAATTTGTCATTTGAACCTTGCCTAAAAAAAGGCATTATAGAGGCTAATCCTTGTGGTTTCTGGTACATTATCACGTAAGAAGATTTTGAAGATATTGTATAATGTAGTAAACAGTTTACATAAAGTGCTAAGAATATGTTTATGAGTGAATAAGGTGGCATACATTAGAGAAGATAATCCAGACTCTGAAAGAAACATTTGAAGAGAGGATGGATGAAGCACCTTGTGACAGCTCTTCTTCTAGAAGAGATGGTCAAGAGTTGAGTTTCAGATGCAGCCTAGGCATCTTCTTGTGGAGACTGAATTGCAAACCTCTCACAACTGTGTGTGCTGATATATTGCCATCATCTCTAAATACCTGGAACAGAAGCATATGCACCAGATATATGCACAGTAGAGTAGTGCGTTACACATAATATGTTTGTTTATTCTGGCTAAGGTCATATTTTCTTATCCAAATGTTTGCTGCCTTGCCATAAAAATACTTTTTTTTCCTCTAACAATGTGATATCCTCTTTCCTTGTCCTCATCCCTGAACATGGTGGCACATTCAGAAGTGCCTTTGATTTTCTCCTTCCTCAATGAGTGAGCATTTACCTGACAAAGAAAACAGTAGGACACCTTGATAGCAAGACAAGTATAGACCTTTCATGGGAAAATAACAAACCTAGAAGCCAGAGGCAGATAAAATGTCAGAGATAAAAAATCTATATGCGCATGTTTAAAAGAGACTTATGCAACCTGTGGCCTGTGAGCCACAATTCAGCCTACTGGATGTTTTTCTCTGGCCTGCCAAGCTGGTAGAACATCTTCTGTGTTTTTGCTTTGGAACACTATAGGTGGGCTGCAGAGTATATGCACTGGAGATATTTTTTAATTGCTAGCAGGCAACCAGATATTATCTATGGACAATGGTAACAGTAGATACTGCTTATAGTAGCTTTACTATTCATATCTTTTTTTGTTTTTGTTTTTAGGTTTTGGAGGGTGGTCACTGTAGGGTGGGGGAGATGCATATCAGCAGGATGAAGTGTATTACTGTGGCCATTGTTCTGCTACTTTCTGGACTGTACCATATTGGTGATCAAAAGAAGTGGCTATCTGTTTGTGGAACACTTGGTGAATAAAAGTAAAGGGCAGTTATAAGTGTTTATTGTATATGAGCAGTGAGGTAGAACACGTTATTGTGGCCATTTTTCTTTCACTTTCATCACAATCTAATGTCAGAGAGGTAAACAGAAGATGGCTAGCTATTTTTGAGACAGGGAAGCATACTGAATGGTAAAAATGAGATAATTTCATAATACTAATACTGCATGTCAGGGAGGCAGTATATATACACACATATATATATATATATATATATATATATATATATATATATATATATATATATATATATATAGATAGATATATAGATATATATATATATATATATATATATATATATAGCTATGAGAAACCCATTGATATTTACTTATTTGTTTAGTTATTCTTTGTTAACTGGGTTAGTCCCACTAGACCAATGGCCTCTTTTCAGGGAACACCTGAAATGGTATTTATACTACTAGAGGAAATTTGGCCGGGGCATCAGAGATCTTCCATAAGTCTTTTTGATAGGTGTTGTTGGATCATTTACATTTACCAGAGCTATCACCAACTGAAACAGATGGCACATTGGTTTAACATCTCATCTGAAGGATGACACACTCAGGAATGTAGCAGGGCCCTTATGCCACACTGCAGTGTCAGCAACTGATCTACATGGTATGGGAATAGAACCAGTAGCCTTCTGTACCAAAAGTGAGTGTGCTACCTATTGCATTACTGACACTAATATACGGCATTGTGGTTATTGCTTTGCCCCTGAAAATGATATCTTCCAGCATTTGAAATGTTTAGAAAAAAGAGAGGGTCTTTACAAGGAATTGTGACTTTGCATTCAGAACACAGTGTGGATCTTTTGTATTACCTCTGCACCTAAAAACGCAATATAAAGCTGGATATCCAGATTTGTTGACCAAAAGTTTTACTTGAAAATGTCAAACTGTTTTAGAGATTGTACCATGCTGCTTTGCTAGTAGTGGGATCATAGGATCATAGGAGATTACTAGGCTATCAACCCAGAGGTCATTTTAAGCCTAGCCATTTCAACCCAATGTAATACTGTAGAGGTATTAGTCAATACCCAAGATTGCATTTAGTGATGGCTGCCCTTGTCCAGGAGGGTTGTGGGCATTATCCTTGGTAGGAATTTACGGTGCCACATCCACTCATCCAGGTTCCTCTTGAACAGTGTCATAGAGGTGCTCTGTTTCACATGAATTGATAGCCTGTTCCAGAGATTTGGCAGCCACTGGGAGATAAATCTGTCCCTCCAGCATGTCCTATTTATGCCGCAGGCCATAATTAAGTCCCTGGAATGGGTAGCCCTAGACCCATTTGATTTATGGATATGCAGTAAGTTCATTAGGTTTGGGTTTTGAGTTGCTCTGTTGGCATAAGTCTCCCCTAAGAAGTCTACATGATACGTAGTACAGTGACAGGGATTTTAGTTGATCCATGTAAGGCACATGCTACAAGCCCTTGATTTTCTTTGTTAGAGACATCTGAGGTCTATCTAATTGTGTAGGTGCTTAGTACGGTACATAACATGGTATGTTATACTCAATTATGGGCCAGATAAGTGACAAGTATAGGGGGGTTATCACTTCTTTTGCTCTTGAGGTGATGCCATTGCTAATCAAGTTAGCTATGTGGAAAGCTTTCCTTACAATGGTAGACATGTTGTGAACAACCTGTGATTCCAGATCCCTTACCACTTCATGGATGCTTTGGGTATTGTTATTGATTGGATAGTGTGAAGGGACATTGCTTGTGCCAAAGGGAATGATGATGCATTTATTTGCATTCAGTTTGAGATCGTAACTAATACACCAGTTGTTGATCTGTGTGAGACCATCCTGAAGTATGCTGACATCATTTGGGGATTCAATTATTGCACCTAGTTTGCAGTCGTCTGCAAACTTGGTCAGCCACAACCCTTTAGTTTTGACCTGAACTTCTGAGAATTATATACCAAACAGTAGAGGGCCCAGGACTGACTCCTGTGTCAGCCCACTGGTAACAGGTCTGCTGGTTGATGTGGAGTCACCCACTTTGATAGTGTTTGTCTGGTTTATGAGCCAGTTGGCAACCCATTTTACAATGAAGGGTTTACATTCCGTTTGCTAAGTTTATTGGTAATGCCTGAATGTGGAATTGTGTCAAAAGCCTTTGCCAAGTCAAGGTATGCTGTGTGCACAGGTTTGCCCTCATCAATTTCCTTGGTCACACATTCAAAGAAATGTACCAGATTTAACATGCAGGATCTGCCCTTCACAAAGCCAAATTGGGTAGCATCCAGGGTTTAGAGGTCACATATGTCTTTATTTGTAACATCCATAATGATACATTCCATGGCCTTATACATGAGACTGGTCAGGCTTATGGGCCTGTAATTTCTGGGGTCTGTTGCTAGGCCACCTTTGTGCAGGGGAATAACTGTAGCTATTATCCATTATGCAGGAACAAAGCTTGTAGTTAGGCTATGTTTGAAAAGGGTACTTAGTGGTGATGCTAGTTAATGCTTTAGCCTGTTTAGAAGACAAACTGAGATGTCATCTGGTCCCATAGAGGCCATGTTCTTTGCCTTGGACAGGGCTTTGAGGACCTGCTCTTCAGATATGTAAGGAGGGAGGAAGTTTGGGGAAGGGTTTGTTGTAAGTTAGGAGGGTTTAAGGGAGTGAAATTTTCACCAAGCCTATCTGCTAGCAAGCTTGCTATCTCTGTGACGTCATTGTGTGTGATACCTTTGGCCACCAGTTCTGCACATGCTTGGGTCCTAACCTTTAGCTTGCATACATAGCTGTAAAAGGCCTTATGGGTGTCCTTGGCAGTACTTGTTAGGTTTCTCTCAAAGGATCTCTTGGAGGATTTGACAAGTTGTCCTATTTGCCTGTTAAGGCTGAGGTGGGTGCTTTTCCATTGTTGGGTCCTTGTCTTTGTTTTCTTGGACAGCAACTTTTTGCATTTATTGTAAAGTTTGTTGATGCTGGATGTCCACCAATACCAGCTTGATTTTACTTTGGGATCCGGCTTTGATTCTGTCTGGTACAGCCAAGTTTATACACTTATGTAAGTGACTGTACAGGGCTTTAGTGTAAGCTTCGGTATAGTTACCAGTTTCAGCTTGAGGTGGGGCTTGGAATGTATGTATACCTTCACCTAGGAGGGTTTAGATTGCCTTGGTGAAGTTTTTTAGTCTGATGTCACCCTTTGTGAATTTCGGGGTTAGTGTCAGTTCGAAGGTGACTGATTTGTGGTCAGTTTTAACTAATGAGGGTCTAGCAGTTGCAGCAGTGCACCTGTTTGACATGTTGGTGAGGACCAGATCTGGAATGTTTGTTCCTCTTGTCAGGGTATGGACAATTTGCTTAAGGGAATTTGAATTCACAAAGTCAAGGAACTTTTGTGCTAGTGGGTTTAGGCTAGAGTAGGTTTCCCAGTTGATGGTGGGATAATTGAAATTCCCCATAACCAGTGTGTTAGGTAAAATTTGGATTGTATTTAGTTTGGTTAAGTAGGCTTCGTGGGTGTCATAACCCATGGAGAGGGATTTATAAATGGCTAGGACTGGAATGGGGGTCTTACCTACCATAACTTGGACCTGGAGTAACCCCATGGAGTTGTCCAGTCTAACTAGAAGTGAGGCGAATATATCTCTAATATAGATTGAAACACCACCTCCTTTGGTTTTCACATGTTCATTTTGTGGTCTAAAAGTGTGGAAGGCATTGTAACCTTGCAGGGAAAGGGTATTCTATGAGGCTTTAAACCAGGTTTCTGTGACTGCACAGACATTGACAACTTCTAGTAACAGAAGTGCTTCCAGGGCTAACAGTAACAAGGAGAAGGTTGTCAACTCACCCACCACTACATAGTCACATATTACCACTACTCATACACATAGTATGTATCAAACACATAAATCCACATAAGCAGAGGTTCTGGAGGTTAGAAGCATGACCCTTATTTTTTACTGATTGGTTAATTTCACATTGGTAATGTTGTTTTCGAGACCTTGCCTAAAAAAGCACTATGAGGGAGCAAGATCTTTTGCCAGCAGCTGAAAGGCTAGGAGTGCCAGGTGCAAACCGCCTCTGACAAAGCAGTAAGGTTTGTCGACCATGGCTTCCCAGGCAGACAGGAACTGGATACCCTTGGAATTACACCAAAAACTAAGCCAATTATTGAAATCAATCATTTTTTGTTTATACTGTGGCATTATTCTAAGTGAGGGTAGTATGCTGCTCAAGGCTAGGGAAATACCTGCATGGGACACATACTCAGAGAGCTCGACCATGTCTCTATTCATATAGTCCAGTGATGTACATCTCAGGTCATTCACACCAACACGAACTATGACAGAGTCATAATGGTAATTGTTGCTGAGAGACCTGTGTGCATGCATGATTTGGCAAATCCCAGCACTGCACAGGCAGCTGACCATGACTTTCTCCTTGTCCAACTTGGTTAGTGGGACATCTGTGTGTCTTTCTATTGAGTCTCCAATGACAAGAAAACTTGTTTTTTTAGTGTTGTGCCTTACGGGCTGGGTAAGTGAAACACTGGTGTTGCTATGTGTCATGGGTGCTGTGCAGATTGTGTTAGTCGTAGCAGACTTATGTTTTGGAGGTCACTGATGTTTCAGTAAGTTTTTTGAGGGAACCACCTCGTATGTGTATTTACGTGTTTAATGCATACTATGTGTATGAGTGGTGGTATGTGTAGGCTTGGTGGTAATATGTGACTATGTAATGGTGGGTGAGTTGACAACCTTCTCAGTGTTACTGTTTTGAGTGAAAGAGAGCATGAATCCTAGATTCTTGGTGTAACTACATCTTTTGCAATCTGTACTAGACTGAGTCATTAGTAGAGAATTGTCTGTGTACATGAAGCAATTGCTACACTACCTCAAGAAACTCAAGTCAATAAGATTGCAGGAGAAACAAGGGTAGTCCAACTGTCCATGATGCTAGGCTGAAGACTGTTGTCACTAGGAGTGGTTTTTCAGAAACTATTATGGAGGAGCTCAGTGAATGGATATTCCTGCCTCGGATTTAAGGGAAAATTTGTTGAATTTAACTGTCCAGATTTGGTGCACAATTGCACAGTAGTGAGTGGTGCTGCATGACGTGCAAACAAGCAGAAACCTGGTCAGATGCTGGAAATAAATAGCAGAAGCTAAAACTTGAAAAAAAAAAAACTCTTAACAAAATTCAAAAGGACTAATGAGGATGCTTATTCCAAATCTTAGACCAGCCTTCCTTTACCATTCATGTGCCAATCAAGCACAATTCTCTCACAAAAGTGCAGGTAGGCCCCTTCCAATCCAAGATGGCCTGGAAAATGTCCTAAGAACAAACAAATCATTACAAACAGTTCCAGAAGCAGCAGGCCTGGATCTGGACTATGCTACAGCTACTAGCTACCCTAGTTTCAGCACAAAATGCTAGAGAATATTTAACACAGCAGAAAAATAGCAGTGAGACACTGAAAACATTTTTAAAATAGAAGAAAATCAGCCAGGAGCCTCTAAAGAAAGATTTAAACAGTTAACAGATCAGTTAATTAAGTATTGTTGATGGGAAAACCAGAGCAGGCAGAACAAATAAGCTTTAAAACAGTAAAAAAATATTAGCAAATACTTAAACAGTGGAAATAACAAAACGCTTGCTAAACAGTGAAAACAGCAATAAAATTTGATTTTACAGGCACAGTGTAGCAGGCAATTGCGATATAACAGTGTAGTTTAGTACACAGTAAATAAATACAGTATAAAAGTAGGCAACAGGTACTAAGTGCAGTATAAATAAGCAAAAAAAAAAAAAAAAAAAAACAGGCAGCTTATGGTTCATTGGAAGCTCAGAAGCCTCTAGTCATCTGGTATCTCAGCTCAGAGTTGCGACTGGTAGCCCACTTCAGTTCAGTTCAGTACAAATGAACAGAAACCTGCTCAGATGCAGGGCCTAAATACCAGAAGGTAAAATGTGTAAAAAAACTCTTAACAAAATTCAAAAGGACCAATGAGGATGCTTATTCAAAGTACTAGACCAGCCTCCCTTTACCAGTCAGGTGCCAATCAAACATAATTCTCTCACAAAAGTGCAGATAGGCCCCTTCCAAGCCAAGATGGCCTGGAAAATAAGCTTAGAACAAACAAACCACTACTAACAGTTCCAGAAGCAACAGGCCTGTATCTGGACTATGCTACAGATACTAGCTACCCTAGGTTCAGCAGGGAACTCTAAAGAATATTTAACACAGCAGAAAAATAGCAGTGAGACACTGAAAAAAGTTTAAAATGCAGAAAATCAGCCAGGAGGCTCTAAAGAATGATTTAAGCAGTTAACAGATCAGATAATTAAGTACTGCTTGGTGGGAAAACCAGAGCAGGCAGAAAATCTGTAATTATCTTCTGTTTCTTCCCTCTCCCCTTAAAAAAATGCACTTTATTTAGCTGCTTTTACTGTGATTGTGTTCTTCCTACTTTATTACCTTATTTTTGCCTTGCTGCTTGCTCTTAAGTGTTGAATTGCTTTTATTCTGCTGTATTTATTACTGCATGTTAGTAGCCCAATTAAATCTGTCTGTTATTCTAACCTTCTTAGTTTTGGTTTTAGCACTTGGGCTTCAGGCCAGTTATTTTACTTTTAAGAAGTCTGCACTCTTGTGGACAAACCCTTATCAAAACCCTGTCTTCGTAAGTCCATTCAAGTTTCAGAACACTATGTCTGGACAATTCCCATCAGTTTCTCCTGCCAGCCCGGTCGACATGGGCATACTGAGACAGTGTAGCAACTGTCTCATGTTCACTGACAACCCTCTTCTCCTAGCACATAATTATTCTACTTGTGAGAAATGCATCTATATCAGTGACCTGGAATCCATGTTGTTTCACTCCACAGTCAGTACTCCTGACAAAGAGGAGATTGTCATCACAAACACCACACTACCCACATCACATAGCCAAGAACAACACACCACCACCTATGCAGAGGCCCTCAATAAAAACTTACCTAAACAGCTGAGACCTCCAAACCACACTCACAAGCATTCCACACACAGCACCAAACACATCACAGACAACAGACAAAACACCAGTGTCTCACAAACACAGACCATAAGGGATAACAATAAACTCACACAGCCCATAAGGCACAACAATAAACCAAACATACTAGTCACTGATAACGTAATTGTGAGACACACAGATGTCCCCCTCACCAGGCTAGACAAGGAGAAGATCACGGTCAGTTGTCTGTCAGGTGCCAGAATCCACCACGTCACGCACATACTTAAGTCTCTCCATAACATGTACAAGTATGACTCTGTCATTGTTCATGTTTGTGTGAATGACTTGAGATGTATCTCGCTAGGCTATATGAAGAGAGACATGATTGAGTTGAGATGAATGCATGTCCCAGGCAGGTATGACCTTAGCCCTAAGCAGTATCCTATCTTCACCAAGAATTATACCATAATACCAATAAAAAATAATTGACTTCAACAATTAGCTTAGTTTTTGGTGTCATTCCAAGGGGATCCAGTATCTGTGTGCCTGGGATGACATAGCTGACAGGCCTCAGTGCTTTGCCAGAGATGGCCTCCACTTGTCACCCCTAGGATTTAGGATTCTGGCCAAGGCTCTTGCCTCTCCATTGTGCCTTTTTTAGGCAATGTTCCCAAGACAAATCTTTCAACATAAAAGATCTGTCAAAAAGCAAATTGAAGGTCATGCTGCTTAACACTAGGAACCTTAACCTGAAAATGCACTCACTGGAGGCTCTCCTCAAACTAGAAGATACCAACATCTGTGCAGTGACAAAAACATGGTTCAAGGCTACAGAGAGCACCTCTGTCTTACCAGGCTATACCTTATTCTACACATTCCAACCCCAAAATGTGGTCAGGAAGACTAAGGGTGGTAGAGTTTATATTTTCATTAAAGACAAGCACACCACCAAACTGGTTTGCCAGCATGATTCAATAGAACTACTCCAGGTGCAACTGACAAGACATCCACTCAGTGTTATAGGCATCTATAGATCCCCTCCATGACTCAGGAAACCCCCTTCTTTCTACATGGACCTACTTGACTCCATCAAGTTAACCCCTAACACCGTGATCCTTGGTGACTTCAACTACTCCAGCATAGACTGGGTGAACTATTCCTGCCCTAATGCACTCACACAAAGATTCCTTGACTTCATCAGTTCTAACACACTAGACCAGCTTGTCTTATCCTCCACAAGGGGAGATAACATTCTAGACTTGGTGACCACTGCACCACTCCCATAGTAAGTTCTTTCCTGGTGAGATCAGACCATTGGTCTGTCTCATTCGAAGTGTCTATGCCATCCAACCCTCCCCCAGCCATAACCAGGCCAAAAAACTTCTTAAAAGCTGGCTACAACCTTCTAAGGGAGGATATCAGTAGCTTCACACCACCGCCCCCCTCAGAGGATAAAGATAAATATGCTGAATAGTATGCCAGTACAGTATGCAAGCACCCGTACAACTGCATGGATTCAGCCATACCCAACAGAACTAAAGCCTGCTCCTCAAGAAAACACAAACCTATCTGGTGGACATCCTCTATCAACAGGCTTTACAGCAAAAGTAAGAAACTGTTGTCTAAGGGCAAAAAAGGCACACATTCCCAATTGGAAAACCTCCCTCCTTAGCCTCAACAAGAAAATTAGATCCCCATTGAAAACCTCTAAAGCCAGTTATGAATCAAAACTAGCCTCCAAAACAAAGGCTAACCACAAAGCCTTTTTCAGTTATATCAGGAACATCCATGGCAAAGCTCAGGTTTGTTCCAAATTAGTTCTTAATGGTACCACTTACAATGATCCTGTTGATTTAGGCAACCTACTAGCAGATAGATTCAGTGCAAATTTCAGCCGCCCTCTCCCCCCATGACCAATTTGACATCCCTGATACTTGTCCTGCACCTCACATCTCCATAGGTCAAGTGTTAAAGGCCCTATCCAAGGCAACGAACACAGCTTCTATGGGACCTGATAGTATCCCATGCTGTATTCTGCACCATCTCCAGCAAGAAATAGCCTCACCATTGAGTACCCTATCCAACCATAGCCTAAGTACAGACTTCATTCCAGCAGAGTGGAGAACTGCCATTATCATCCCTTTGCACAAAGGTGGTGCCACTACTGACCTGGAAACTATCATCCCATTAGCTTGACAAGTCTGATCTGTAAGGCCATGGAGCATATTATTATGGACCTCATAAATGAGGACATAGACAATCTCCAATCACTTGACACCAACCAGTTCAGATTCATCAATGGCAGATCTTGCCTGTTGAACCTGGCTGACATTTTAGAGACTGTCACCAAGGCACTGGATGAGGGAAAGTCAGTACATACAGCTTACCTTGACTTGGCCAAAGCCTTTGACACAATCCCCCACACAGGCATCATCGAAAAGCTAACATAACTTGGCATAAATCCCTATCTTATCAGGTGAGTGCCCAACTGGCTCACTGGTAGGACCCAGAAGATCAAAATAGGTGCCTCCACCTCCGACAGCAGACCTCTCAATAGTGGTGTTCCCCAGGGATCTGTCCTGGGTCCCCTACTGTTTGGCATCTACTTCTCAGAGGTCCAGACAAAGACAAAAGGCCTGTGGCTGATCAAGTTTGCAGATGATTGTAAGTTGGGTGCTGTCATTGACTTCTCAGATGATGTTAACATACTACAAGATGGTCTCACAGCAACAAAATGACTGGTGCCAAAGTCATGGCCTTAAGTTAAATGCAAAAAAAATGTATTATCATACTATTCGGCAAAAACATGGCCCCTACTGATTACCACATCAACAGCAACCCCCTAAGTACACAACCTGTGGTGAGAGACCTGGGTACACAGGTTGACAACAATCTCACATTTGACCATCATGTAGCAGCAGTGGTCAGAAAAGCCTTTTACTTGGGTCATCTCATAAGTAAAGGGATTGCATCCAGGTATGTACCTCTCCAAACACCTGCACCAACTGGAAAGGTCACAGAAATACCTCACAAAGAGAATCCATGGCCTCCAACACCTGTCCTATGTGGACAGGCTCAAATCACTATCACTCTACTCGGTATCATATAGATTGCTCAGAGCTGATCTGTGTCTCACCTACAAGGCAATCTCAGACCCTGAGCTACTAGAGATTCTCCATATCCATAAGTCTAACTCCTTGCACATTACCCAATCAAAAGGCCTAAATCTAATACGTGACTTTAACAAAACCTGCTGGAGAGACAGGTTTGTCTCCTAGAGGCTGCCCATCTCTGGAATAGACTCCCCATACACATCAAACAAAGTACGTCATTGACCCTCTTCAAGTGCAGCCTTGATGAGTGGATGAAAACCACAAATTTATCCCAGGGGGTTCCATCTGTGCCCCCCATTGGCAAGGGCAACAGGTGCTGACTGAGGTTTCCTTTTTGGGGATAGACTCTTGGCTAGGCTTGTATAGGGCCCCAGTGCCATTAGCCTAGTAATCTCCTATGATCCTATGATCTTATGAACAGACAGCTTTAAAACAGTGCAAAAATAACAGTAAATACTTAACAAACAGTGGAACAACAAAAATGCTTACTAAATAGTGAAAACTGCAAAAAAAAATGATTTTACAGGCACAATGTGGCAGACAATTGCAGTATAACAGTGTAGTTTTGTGCACAGTAAATAAATACAGTATAAAAGTAGGCAACAGGCAATATAAAGTGCAGTAAATAGTATAAAACCTCAGTCTTATGCCTAGCCTATTTCAGTTCAATCAGCTTATAGTAGCACACAAAATTCTGCACCACCCTGAAAGTACTCCAGTACTCAAAAATATCATAAAGCCATACAGTAATTCAAGGCAGCTATGATCATCCAATAAACTGTTGGTCTAAACCTAAAAAGCCATTAACTCAGCCAGTGACTCCCTGTTTGCCAACGTCATTGATAAAACTTGGAATTCACTTCCATCTAACCTTACCCTCAAACCTTCTTTAAATCTCTTCAAAAAAAGCCTCAAACAGTATTTTAAAGAGCACTGGCTTTGTTCCCATACTAACCCTGATTAATCACTACTTTTTCAATGCCTTATTTAAATTAATATTGTACACATCTCTTGCTCATAATAGCTTGCTGCAACCTGTTGTTTTTGTATACTATTATTGTGGGTACCTACTAGAGGGCTTTGTAAATATGTTTGACTCATATCTGTTATGTTCTGTCTGTGTTATCTGGAGCTTTTCTCCCTGGGCCTCTGCTGAAAATGGACATATATCCAGTCGGACTATCCCGGTGAACAAATGTAAAATAGATAAAAATAAATAAATAAATAAGCAAAAAAAAAAAAAAAACAGGCAGCTTATGGGTTTTTGGAAGCTCAGAAGCTTCTAGTCATCTAGTATCTCAGCTCAGAGTTGTAGCTGGTAGCCCACCTCAGTTCAGCTCAGTACAAAGAAGCAGAAACCTCCTCAGATGCAGGGCCTAAATACCAAAAGGTAAAACTTGAAAAAAAAACTCTAATAAAATTCAAAAGGTGGAAACAAAGAAGCTCACAAAGTCCAGCTTTGCCAAAGAAGCTCAAATAAAAGCAAACCACTTGTGGTTAATGTACACAGATATTTTAAATTCACTTAGACCAGCCAAGGCATGATTCAAAAATAGTAAAAAGCACTTTTATTTGTAAAATAAAGACGATTAAGTGCTTTCATCCTAAAAAATGGACATGTTCAGAACCATCATAAAACACAAACAACTTTTTATAACCACAGGAATTAATTAACAAAACCATGTGATCAATTAGCTAAAACCAAAATATTTAAAAATGTAAACACAATTAAATGCACTCAAATAAAACTAAATGCTAAAAATTGCACACAATTGCTGTCATAAAAATAATTAATTAATTAAAAAGGTTTATAGCAAAGTAACCATTAAAATATATAATAAGTATCTTTATAGTTGAGCAGCTTTGTATTTTAAAACTGGTACAATGGAAATGTAGTCATTAAGTCCTTTATCACTGGCAGCATTTAATCTAAGCTGCCAAAACAATTCCCTCATTTCAAGGTGAGTTACCCAGCTCCCCCTCTGATATCCTGGGGAACAACTTCCACTACATGTTAAATGTGTAATACAAAAGTTATATGGTTTTATTTATTTTTTGTTAATTTTTCTGCTTTTTTGCTTGGCACAGAGTGGAACACAGCAATGCCAAGCCACTCTTACATATAGACAGCTGACTCCTGCTACACATATAAAAATAGAAACTGGATGTAATCAATTATCATAATTAATTATTTTATTTTTCCATTGTAATTTTTTTTTTTATAATTGCCATTTGTGCAGTGCTGCAGAGCCAAGCACCATGTATATACATCTCCGACACCTGCCAGACATCTAAAAATAGAAACCAGATGTAATTAATTATTTATTTATAGGTTTGTTTACATATCTTTGTGCAACGTGGCACTGTGCTCAGCAACACTAACAGATATCCTAGTAGTATATGTGAAGGTATACTAGTTTTATAATATCCAAGTAGTTAAATGGGTAGAGTTATGGCCTTATGTGTAGTAGGTCCTGGGTTTGAGACCATAGAAGGCAGAACATGTTTGTAATTTAATATACAATTTTTGTTTAATTGAATAACAAAATTGGAAAATATGGCACTGCTACACTCTGCTAAGCTTTGCTCAACCATGCTAAGCACTACATAAACATGCTAATGGCTACCAATGTTTGCATATTGCTAAGCTCTGCCAAAGCCATGGTTGTGTGAGTTTTCATGCTGCTCATCTCTGCTTAGCTGGTTTGCACACTGCTAAGCAATGTGGTGCTTTTTTGAATGTTGCTCAATGACGTGTAAGGATGGGAAAACAACCTATATTAAGGGCAATAGGTGGGAAGTCTGCACCATTCATTGGAGTTCAATTGACTGTTGATATGTCAGGCAGTGCTGGTGAAGGTGTGGGCTTTCAAGCATAGAAGTGGGGTATTCAGGAGTCCATGGTCATGGTTGGTTTCCTGGCACAAAAACATGAACCTAGATTGCTGCAGGTAGGTTTCCAAGGCTCAGAGTGTAAGGTGGAGGCCTGGGACCATTTGACCAGGGAAATCACCAGTGTTTCTGATATCGCCCATAAAGGTGAGCAGTGTCATCACCATTATGATGACCTGAAGAGGAGAAAGAGGGGAACCTTGTGCACCTGGGTCCAAGAAGCTAGAGCAGGGAATGCCCCACAAATATGTAAGTACTTTTTCCTCTGTTTTACCAATATGCTAGCTGAATGTCTGCAAAACTGGCATGCATAATGGTGTGCTTCCCTCCCAACAGCTGCAGCTAAGAGGGCACACAATGTCGAGTCCTATGCTGGGCACTTGGCCAGACTACACAATGAGTGTGGTAAGTACGGATGTATTATGCAAATTAAAGTGCAATAAGCAAGAAAGATTAAAGCATTTACTGCAATAAAGTATACCCAAGATTAACTGTAGTGCAATATATGGGCACGTATAACTGTAATGCAATAAATGAGCAATTAGAGCTGTAGTACAATAAATGAACAATAACAAGTGTAGTGCAACAAAAAACAAACAATACCAATAACATTAAGAAAAATTGTGTACAGCAGGATTGTGTTGTCAAAACCATCTCAATAGAGCTGTGTGCATTGATTGTCTATGGTAAGGTTGTTACAGTCAAGTGTAACACTGTAATAGCTGTAGAATGCAAAACTAATGGCCTTCAAACTGTATTGCTTAACTCATTGTACTGTCCAAGGCTGTCTCCAGGCCAATATTGTTCACATAATGCTCTCTGCTTCTCCTACTTCAGGTAATAAGGGTATATGGGTGAGGTATCCCACTCCATAGGCAGATATTGTGTGTGGACTTCACAGATATTTCAAAGCAATACCAATAAAAAGTACTCACCAGCACTGTTGATTCTAAAATATAGCTGTATTAATATATGCAGCACGGTTTTATTCCCTGCATATGTGTTCTATAGTCACTGAAGTCAATTATAACACTGTAACAGTTCTAGAATGCAAGGAGTATGTCCTGTAACTTGTATTGCTCAAGTTATAATATGGTTTCAGGTTATCTCTAGGCCAGTATCAGTCACTCAGTAGTCATCAGTGACTCAGTGCCTCAGTCTTTTAAATGCCTTATACATGAGGCATTTTTTCACACACAGTCCTGGGTTCAAATCCAATGGTATATAGCACTAAATTTTCAGTATCAGTCATATAATGCTCACATTTCTCACTCCCCAGGAACAAAAGGTATATGGGTGAGGTAGCCCATAATATGAGTGGATATTGTGTTTAGATTTCACAGAATTTTAAAATCAATAGCAAGAAAGCGATCACCAGCATTGTTGATTAATAAATAAATATGTTTATTTGCAGTATGGCTGCATTCTTCACATGTCTGTACTAAGTTGCTGCAGTTGATTATTACATTATTTGCAGATGTCCCCTGCAGTCACAGCTATTGGGTTATATCCCCATTCCTCCCAAATTACCATGACAGCTGTCTAGTTTATGTACTGTACACATACATATCTTTCAAGTGTCACTATTTCTTGTAATGTAATTAAAACTGCCTAATCCATCTGTCACAGGATTACCAGAGAAAGACTACCTGGGGTGCAATGTATTACCAAATATGCTTACAGAACATCTTGGTAGTAATATAAATCCACATTATGTGAAACTGTTCTCTGTAGTTGTGTACCTGCATTTCTCATAGCTTGGCCCATACTGACCTATGCTAACAGCTTGAGAGGTATGTACGTGCTACACCAGCTATAGGAGAATTGTAGTGACAGTACTAAAACTGACATGACACACCTGTAGAGTATTTATTATCAGTGTTTTCAGGGATATAATCTGCAATACCACTAATGGAATGTTTTTCTCTCTCTCCTCACCTCTTATCTTGATTTATTTATTATTGTTGTTTATTATTATGATTTTATATTAACATATGTTGCTAAACTAACTATATTTTTGCAAAATGTAATGTAATATAGTTATGTGTTATTATTATGTTTCACTATTAACATACTTTGTTAAACTATTTTGTTGCCCTTATGGCTTACTTCTTACTGGCATGCTGATAGCATACTGACTGTTATGTTATTAACTGTTGTGTTATGCATACTGTACATTAATATGTATTTGTATGAATTAAAATGATGTTCCATTCTGTTAATAGTAACAATGGTTTGGTTATTACTAACCTTAACCTATTGCTATACCTCTATCCCCACAGCATGTCAAGATAGGCTGGTTCTGGCTGATCCTCCTACCTTGACTCAACCAGACATTGCACTGGGTCCCAGCATGTCTGGGACCCAGACCGGTGGTTCCCCCTCTGCTGCCACTGAACTACCTGTGGCATTGAGTAGTATCACCTATGGGATGGGGCCCGAAACCCCTCTGGGAGCGGTGGTGGAGGGGGTGTTGTCACTCGGGATGAGCTGCCTGTCTTGGTGCACAAGATAGTCTACCACGGGATTGACTGCTACCTGAACCAGATTGAGAGGGGATGTGAGTCACATTGCTGCCATCTGGAGGCACATGGGACTTGAATTCCACAACAGCCTCCCTCTCCAAGTTGTACACCCCCTCATGTGTCACACACTGCCCCTGTCTGCTGTCCTGTCTGCCTTGTCTGTCTGCAAATGCATCATCACCTACCCAACTTACCTCCCCCACATGTACCTATCTCCCTTCCCCAACATTCCACTCACACCTTAAATAAATGGGTACCTGTCCCAAAAGAAAATATTCCCTCATACATAGCTCTCCATTTCACCCACATGTCCATGGGACACAAGTAATTTGGTCAAACTGGCTTGACAATGCAGTTATGTTGTCCTCACCCCTCTCTCTGTGGGTGAGAGTTCATATCCGTGTACATATTCTGTCAAAGTGCACAGCTGTTGCTGTACAATAAATGGATAGCTATGGTTCTTTCCTGCACCCTTCCTACACATCCCTACCTGCCTTCCACTATTTCCCCCCCAACTTGTACCCCATTTTACCACTTTTCTATCTCCCCATTTTTATTTTCTTTATTTTTTTAACGCAATGCTGCTCACATGACACATCATGTAACTTCACTAAGCTCAGCTAAAATAGAGCTATATTGATTATGTCTCCTTAAAATTCTATTACACATTTACAAACTAATCACCTGCCCCAGATTTCAAACCCAACACCATCACACCTGAAGACCAGTGCATTAACCTGCCATGCCACGCAACTCTTACTTAAAATAGGTGCTATAATAACATAGTAATTGCTAGTTACAGTCATCAAGCGACTTTCAGTGTAGCTGTGCGGCAAGGTACACTGCACAAACTTGAATAAATGGGAGTGTCCATGGGACTCTGGTGAAATAGTATACCACCACAATGCCAAAGACATAATAATGGATGTAAGTGAGGCCTCTGATAGCAAGAACATATGCCCATTTATCAGCAACATGTAGAAAGACATCTGCTAAGGTATTAATGGCAAAATACATGTGCAACTGGGACCCTGGTGCAGAAATACATTCATATAAAGCCTTGCACATATGATGAATATAGAACATGATTGTGACAGCCTGTAGGTGTGCACATATATCTTACAAATACACCTGCTAAAGCCATGGCTCAGTAGCTCAGTCTGTTAAATGCCTCATCATTACATTTTTGCCACACACAGTCCTGGATTCAAATCCAGTGGTGTATGGCACTGAATTTTCAGTATTGTGAAGCCAGCAATTAATAGTCATGCACTGTTTGTCCACACAATGCATGTCAAATGAATTGACTGCTTTTAACTGATGGAAGTCACAGGCCTGCAGGTAAGAACATACTTCACGTATCCCTATAGCAAATTTATATGTGCATAAATTGTCACATCATGCAGTAATATGCATTCACAGAGAAAGTCAACTCAGTTACTGTGAATGAGGGCCACTAATATCAGAGTGCACCACACAATCCTTTCAGGGTCACAATGCAGATTACCACAGCTGAACAATGAACATACACATTTGAAGTCCATGTATGTAACAAGGACTGCCCTCATACACACTGAAAATTACTACCAGACTGTAATACATGGCCTGGCAGATGACCAAATGGTGGGCATTTTCACACACACACACACACACACACACACACACACACACACACACACACACACACACACACACACACACACACACACACACACACACACACACATATATATATATATATATATATATATATATATATATAGATATATATACACCCCATCTTGCTCAAGGACACACCAAACATGTTGCCTAGTACGCTGTTATTGATAACATTGCCTAAAATACTTACCTTAAACACGTGCCTTCATTGAAGTGTAAAAGGTACTCTCACTCTGGGCCTGGCTCTACAAGTCTGACACAGCTCACACAATTACTCCTATAGTTTGTTGTCCTCCAAAGTCTTTACACTCTCTGTCTGTGTCTATTACTTGCATCAGTAGCTGCAGCCTGTAGTACACCCATCTCTATGTAAAGGTGAGTGCTGCAGACCTGCCCTCTACAATGATTTAGTGTCTTCACCCCAGTAATGTCCAGAGCAACATATCAGAAAGGAGCCCTAATCTACATGAAGACCTTATATATTCTACAGTGGATGCATGTCATTGGCTAGTGCAAATCAGCTGTGTTTGCTGCAATTAGCATTTCAGAACCACAGATAGGTTTAAAGGTAATCACCTGCTACCGGAAAACACATTTAAAAGGCAAGTGGCTGGCTATGGGGAATCATTCTGTATGAGACCTTCCTCACACAGAGCAATTCATTGTGACAGCTATACTATCACCACATATCAACAGAGGAGTACTGCACTCCATCAGGTATGTAAATGTTTTTGGGTACAACAGGTTGCAAATGGGTAATAGAATTATGGGGAATAGTGATTACAATGTTAAGCATGTCTTAGACCTGTGATAATGACATGTCAGTGACCTCATTCTGTCTTACACCTACACAGAATGTACAAAATATCAAGGGTGCATTGTCTTTTGTCATTGTGGCACACTGGTCTTGTTGGACTCTCCCTTTTTAGTGGTTGTAATAGCACACTGCTATTCATGTGGCATTGTTCGTATGACATATTATTGAGGGGCTGCCCATAGGAGACACACCACAGTAGACCTGAGTGTTGGGTGTATGATAACACAGCACTAGCTGTCATGGCACACATGGGCATACCTGACTATTACTACTATCTCAGATGTATCCACACATTTTGTTTGTTTGCACACTGTGGAGTATGACATGTGTTAGCAAGCAGTGGTTAGTGCCTGTCATTTTGACCTTGCTGTATCTGTACATAGTGTATGTCTACATATGTGATCCTGTAACATGTTCCCCTTTTGCTGTCTTTCAGGAATTATGTACCATAGACACCATGCACCCTTCCCGGATGTGGAGAGTGAAATTATACTGTAAGCCTTAAGGCAACATCATCACATCCTACTATCCATGCAGAGACAAAGCAGCAAACAGTGGGCTGCATTGTGGACAGATCTTGTCCATGATGTGAATGGCATGGGCCAGTAGGGCAGGACATATGAGCAGGTTCAACACTGGGCAACCGACATGATAAATGCTGCACGGCGAAGGGCAGCAGATGTAGCCAGGGATCGTGCTGTCACTGGTGGAGGACCTACAGCAGAACAACCACTCTCAGCCACTGAGGAATTCCTGGTGAACCTAGGCACACACAACAGCTCCCAGGCATCCATCACATCATACATCGTGGAGGTGGTTGCCACAGTTTCCACAGCAGAGGAGCATGCAGATAAGCTTACTGTGATCAGCATTGTAATACTGTAGCAGTCAGTGTGTCAGGTTGTAGATACTGTTATGTGGGTGTCAGGTCTTTGTTCTTTGGGGGTGGGTTTAACCTCAGATATACACTCATACTTAGATTGTGACCAATACAACAAGTAACACAGTAGCTAATATAAATGTGAGACTTATGGATGTATTACCTTGTTGTGCTGCAACATGCAATGGTACTGACATTTCCCCACCCTCAACTTTTCACAGATACATCAGGTATTGTCCAAGGCCATGGCCCTGTTCCTGATAAGCATGATACTTGTTTTTTTATGGAACAATTATATTCTAGTACAGTGAAGGACCAGAAAAATGCCATATGTAAGCATAACTATGTGTGTAAACAGTGTAGGATGTTTTTAAATTTCACTCTGAAACAGGTACCTAAGTTTTCTTGAAGGGAAAGTCACAGGTGTGTAGCTCAACAAACACCCTTTGGCAGTTACAGTTAAAAGTAGATAAGGCACCTGGTTTAAATGAGGCAATGAATCTAAAATGCCTTTTAAAATACAACAGGTTGAAGGTAAATACATTAAGCAGTGAAATGTGTATTTCCATATATTTGTTAAGAGAGCTGTACTGGGTTTTTTCAAGTATAGTGTCATACTGATTAATTAAAAGGTAAATATTACTGATCATGCTTTATTTCTTTATTTATTATTTATTTTATTGACGTTTGTTGACCAGGAAAGTCCACTGGGTCAAAAACCTATTTTCAGTGGAGGCCCAGGGAGAAAAGCGCCACAGTTAAACAAAGTATTATACAATAATTATACAAGAATTAGTACAAAACAATGTAATGTTGCAGAGATGCATGTAGATTCTTAGTCATATACATTCAATCAGAATAATAGTAGTGAAACTTTAGTGAAGTATAATAAACTTTCAATGCACAAGACTAGTCAAGAAAAACATAGTAACTGATACATTTCATAGGTTGGAGAAATAAATGATTCAGTTGAGAAATAGCAGATATCAGAGAGGGCTAAGGCAGATTCCTAGTATAATATATTTTGTGAAGTTAAGGGGGGTTACACTGTACTTCACAGGTACAGCTGGGATTGTTTAAAAAGTGGGTTTTGTAAGCAGTTTTAAAGGCCTTAAGTGGGTCATGCTGAGTAATTGAAGAGGGGGAGGTTATTCCACAGTCTGGCAATCCTATATGAATATAGGCATTCTCCTGCTCTCTTGTTAGGTCTAGCTACATTTAGAAAGGCTTTATCTGAGGAGCGGAGGGTTTGAGTTGGTGATTATGTGTGCAAGACAGAGTGTAGTGCAGGACAGCTGTCAGGTTAGAAAATTAGCTTATGAGCAAATGTTAATTGAGTATAGTAGAGATGGTGGTGAAATTCTAGCCAAGGCAGGTTTGAGACAGCAATGCAGCGTGTCTGTGGCTGGGCATGTTGGAGGCAAATTTTGGTATTTTGTAGTAGCATGATTGCAGCTTATTACTGAGGGATGTATGGAGGCTGGTGAAAATGGGGCTTCCATACAAGAGGGATGGGATAAGTAAAGTCTTGGCTAGTTTTAACTTAGTTTAACTAGATGAAGTTTATGATGGTATAGTTTGCCCAATTTGAAATTTTTTTTTTTTTACTGTATTGAGTGTGTGTTGTTCAAAGGAGAGTTTGTCATCAATGGTAATTCCTAAAAGTTTTGCATATTGCAGCTGTTCAATTTTGGTTTTGTTGTGTGAAAAGATTTTGAAATCTACAGATGGAGGTTTTGATGAGAATAGTAACAGTTTAGTTTTTTTTTCGGGGGGGGGCACAGCATTAATTGGGCATCATTTAGCCAGGTTTCTATGGAGGAGAAAGGATCTTAGGTAATCTCCTGGAGGTTTGTGAAATTGTTGGTGGAGGAAATGATAGTTGAACAATTTGCAAATTATATCAATATGCTTTGTTGGGAGACTTTATTTACAGTAGATCATTGATGAATATACTGAAAAGCATTGGTTCTAAAATGGACCCTTGGGGGACACCTTTGTTTTTTGGTAGGTAATCTGATTGTTGGTTTTGTCATCTACCTGATTGCTGTCTATCATTTAAGTAAGTGGAAAACCAGGTTATCACACTGGGAGAGCATCCTAGTTTTTGTAAATGTTGTAATAGCTTAGGGTGTGATACTGTGTGAAAAGTTTTTGATAGGTCTAACAGAAGTACTGAGGTTGATAAGCCAGCATTAAGAGCTTTATTCACAGTATCAGTGAAGGAGACTAAAGTTGTGATTGTGCTGTGACCTTGGCAGAAACCATGTTGGATGGGAGTTAGGAGGTTGTTGTTGGTGAGGTAATGTAGGAGTTGGGTTTATATGCATTTTTCTAGGATTTTTGATAGTGGGGAGAGAATGGAGTTTTGCCGGTAGTTTGAAAGATCATGGGCATTGCTGCTTTGTGTAGTGGGGTTATAATGGATTTTTCCCATAGTTGGGGCACATACGATTCAGTGATAGAACAATTAATAAGAATACTAATAGGGTAATCTATAGCTCTGGCCGCAAGTTGTAGGTATTCAGGTGGTAAGTTATCAGCAGAGAGTGAGCAGGTCTTTAGTTTGGTTAGCAATTTTAGAATTAGGGATGCAGGTACAGGTTGTAGTGATAAGGGTGGGTTGGGTGGAATACTATTAGAGGGAGCTATAGTGTGTAAAGAGGTAGATATGGGGTCCATTTATGTAGTATTTTTGAAATTAGGGTTGGTTTTGAGGATGAGTTCTTGACTAGTTTTTGGGTGGTTTCAATGAAGTGGGTGTTAAATATTTGTACTATCTGGTAAGGGTCTTTAACAGGAGAGAGTGATGGGTTTTGAATGTTACCTGGGTTAAGAGGGGAGGATACAAATTTCCAGTATTTTTTTGGATTCTTATTTTGGGAGGATAGTTATGAGGAGAAATATGTTTTCTTATCAGTTATGTTAAGTTTTTTATAGCTTTGCTCATTTTGTATAGTTCTATAGTTTTTCCTGATTTTCCAGGCTTTGTACCTAGACTGGAGGGTTGCTTGGTATGCTTAGTTAACCAGGGGACATGGTTAGATTTTGTTTGTTTTGTACAAAGAGGAGCTAGGCTGTTTAGTGTGCTAAGAAATATGTTATTAAAATGGCAAACAGCATAATCTAAGGGCAGTAATTTTAATGGGGACCAGTTTTGAGCTTGTAGGGTAATAATACATATGTTCTGGTTAAAGTGGGAGAGGTTTCTCATAGATTTGTATGTGTATGTTTTGGGGATGTGTAGTTGGGTTCTATGAGTGTATGCAGGTAGGTGGTCACTTAGAGTGTTTGGGAGGGTGCCAGTATTGGTGTAGTAGTGGGGGTTGGATACAAGAATCCAATCTAATGTAGAGTCAGCATGGGTGTTTAGTGCATGTGTGGGCTCTGTGACAAGTTGTGTGAAACTATGGAGATTAATACTAGTGTTAGGAGCTTTGGATGTTAGGATTTGCCAGTAGATATTAGCATCACTTAGAATAATAGTTTCTTGGGAGATATTTTAGTTAATCCAGCATAGAAAATCATCTAAGTGCAGGATGTTTTGACCAGGGGAAATATAGATGGTAACAATGCATTGTTGCTTGTTAGGGTTTATATGGAGGTATGTTATAAGGATTTCCATATTATTAAAAGTGAGGACTGGTTTTGGATGTTTATTGTTAAGGAGTCCTTATAGAATAAGGTTACACCTCCCCCTTTTTTGTGGTTTCTGTCATTACCAAGAATGTTGTAGTCTGGTGGAAGGATTTTGGAGTCAGTTATATGCGTTTTAAGCCATGTTTCAGTTATTGCTACAATGTCTGGTAAATGGTGACAAAACCAAGACTGAAATTCAGTAATTTTGTTACAGAGGCTTCATGCATTAATAGTTACAAAGTATAAATCATATGCTTTAGGGATGTAGTGTATTTTGGCAGGTTATTTGGTCCTGGATTGAGGTGAACATCTCCACATTGAGGTAATACTAGGAAGAGATGTAGGAGGGTGTGTGGTGGATGTGTTTTTAGTAAAGGTAGTTGTGGGCAATGTCATATTACTTTTAGTTTAATATGAATGGGGATGAGGTGTGGTTTGGCTAAACATAGGGTGTTGTTTACTAATAGGGATGATGAGATGTTGGAGTAACTGGTTAAATTATGTTGTAAGTGAGTTGCTAGTGTTGTGGATGTTAGAGGAGATATTTTTATTCTAGAGTGTGTGGAAGTGGATAGGGATAATAGTAGTAGTAAAGTAGTAAGGGTTTGTAAGAGTAATAAATGTTTTAGTGCATGGTACATAATGGGAGTATAGAGACTGGGAAATGGTTGTAATTGTTAAGTTAGGAAGTGGGAGGTGGGTTAATGGACAGCAGGTGACAGGAAATGGGAGAGGATGTTAATGAAGTTAATGATGTTTTACTTGATTTACTTCAAGCGATTGTTATAAAGGTCCTGGGTTGAATTTGTATTTTGTTGTGAAGAAGAGTTTTGTGGATGAAAGTGGAGAAGAAAGTTGTTTGACCACTAATCCAGTTGTGGGTCTTCATTGTTATGAATCTTGGAGGCTTTTTATACACAGTAGTGCAGGTATTAATGTACTGCTTTTTTCTTTCTTATTGCAGGTGACTGTGGGGGTTGGGATCTGTCCCCTACACAACCTGATGTCAGTGTCTCTTTGGACTCTGATGATGATAGTGGCTACAGTGAGGCACAGGTGGGGGGTGTCAGAGGGGCTGAATCTGTCCCAGAGATAGACATCACCATGTGGCAGGCCATGGGCTCATGGTCCTAGGACATCCCATGGGATGATATGGTCCCAGCAGACATCAGTCACAGTCAGGTACTAGCACCACTTCTGGCCTTGGACATGGAGGTGCCATTGCAACCCTGGCAGATCCAGTTCCTGTGTTCAGTGCCAGAGACAGTGAACTGTCAACTCTACCATGTATGATCCAAAGCTGTCCATCATACACACATGTAGGGCTAGCACTGAGTTTCACTGTGTGCACACACCCACTCACACACCACTGTCAAATGCAGGTCACCTACAGACACACATGGCATCTTTCCATGGTCCATCTTTCATGCTCCCCTCCTGACTCACACACATGCTATCTTCCATTTGGGCCGGCCTAGGCTTCCTGCACCCCCACACAACACCCTGTGTAAGTGATGATACTTGTGACACATCCCTGTCATCCTCACCATCGATGCAGTGAAATGAAGCTATGTGTCTGATGCACAGGGTTAACATGTACTTGTGTAATGCAGTGTTGGTTCACCATGCCACTTGTAGGGGTTACTGACAGATACTCTATGCTGGCATGTGTCATGAGTATACCACATACATTTGTGTATCTCATGTTGTATGATGTTGTATAGGCTGTATAGCATAGTAGATGGATGACTCACAGTAAGGACTTTAACCTAGTATGTGATGTTAGTACTACATGCTTGTGGGAGAGATTTGTCTAGCAGACTGAAACACACCCTTTGAATAGAACCTTGCCTAATGGCACACAGAGCACCTGAGTACACCTCAGCATGTGCCATCTGTCTGATTGGCTTGGTGACCATCACTTCAACACATGGCATCTGCCTGTGTCCCTCTTGGACTGGGGCAATATGTGCTGATCCTGTGACTATGAGTATGACAAAGTCTATGCTCATGAGGGCTGTATGACCATTATTCTACTTCAGTTCAAACATCCTATGATTCCATAACATAATGTAAAATGCTCTAACGCTTGGTATGACATCTGGACAAAGGAAGGATGACAAGGAGACATGGTGGTGGAATGAGTAAGTACAGGAGAGTATACAGAGAAAGAGGCTGGCAAAGAAGAAGTGGGATTGTCAGAGAGATGAAGAAAGTAGACAGGAGTAGAAGGAGATGAGGTGCATGGCAAAGAGAGAGGTGGCGAAGGCTAAGGATAAGGCATATGAAGAGTTGTATAAAAGGTTGGACACTAAGGAGGGAGAAAACGACCTGTACCGATTGACTAGACAGAGGGCCCGAGTTAGGAAAGATGTGCAGCAGGTAAAGGTGATAAAGGATAATGAGGGAAACATAATCACAAGTGAGGAGAGTGTGTTGAGCAGATGGAAAGAGCACTTTGAGGGGTTGATGAATGAAGAGAATGAGAGGGAGAGAAGGTTGGATGATGTGGGGATAGTGAACTATAAAGTGCAATGGGTTAGCAAGGAGAAAGTAAGGATAGCTATGAAGAGGATGAAGAATGGCAAGGCTGTTGGTGCAGATGACATACCTGTGCAAGCATGGAGATGTTTAGTTGAAATGGCAGTGGAGTTTCTAACCAGATTGTTTAATGAAATCTTGTAAAGTGAGAGGATGCCTGAGGAATGGAGAAAAAGTGTTTTGGTACCGATTTTTAAGAATAAGGGTGATGTGCAGAGCTGTAGTAACTACAGAGGGATTAAATTGATCAGTCACAGTATGAAGTTATGGGAAAGAGTAGTGGAAGCTAGGTTAAGAAGGGACATGATAATTAGTGATCAGCAGTATGGTTTCATGCCGGGAAAGAGCACTACAGATGCGATGTTTACTCTGAGAGTGTTGATTGAGAAGTACAGAGAAGGTCAGAAGGAATTGCATTGTGTTTTTGTAGACATAGAGAAAGCATATGACAGGGTGCCTAGAGAGGAGTTGTGGTATTGTATGAGGAAGTTTGGAGTGTCAGAGAAGTATGTAAGAGTGGTACATGATATGTACGAGGGTAGTGTGACAGTGGTGAGGTCTGCAGTGGGCGCAATGGATGCGTTTAAGGTGGAGGTGGGATTACATTAAGGATCAGCTCTCAACCCTTTCTTATGTGCAAAGGTGATGAACAAGTTGACAGACGAGATCAGACAGGAGTCCCCATGGACTATGATGTTTGCAGATGACATTGTGATCTGTAGTGATAGTAGGGAACAGGTAGAGGAGACCCTGGAGAGATGGAGATATGCTCTAGAGAGAAGGGGAATGAAGGTCAGCAGGACTAAGACAGGACATATGTGTATGAATGAGAGGGAGGATAGAGGAATGGTGAGGATGCAAGGAGTAGTGGTGGTGAAGGTGGATGAGTTTCAATACTTGGGATCAATAGTTCAGAGTAATTGTGAGTGTGGAAGAGAGGTAAAGAAGAGAGTACAGGCAGAATAGAGTGGGTGGAGAAGAGTGTCAGGAGTGATTTGTGACAGACTAGTACCAGTAAGAGTGAAAGGGAAGGTCTACAAGAGGGTAGTGAGACCAGCTATGTTATATGGGCTGGAGACAGTGGCTTTGACAAAAAGGCAGGAGTTAGAGCTGGATATGACAGAGTTAAAGATGTTAAGATTTGCACTGGGTGTGGTGAGGCTGGACAGCATTAGGAATAAATATATTAGAGCAGGCATGTCCAAGGATCAGCTTCTGGTGATTTCTCCTGTCCACCTGGTGAATCTGGGCATACTGGGGCAATGCAGCAATTGCCTCATGTACACAGACAACCCTCTCCTCCTACCACCCAACACTACAACCTGTGAGAGATGCACTTGCATAGCCAAAATGGAAGCAAAGCTCTCTCCACCCAAGATTGTGCTAAACAGTCAAGAGGAGAAGGTTAACACCCACACTACACCTCAAGCAACACATATCCCTTCTAAACCCGCACCACCAACACCCACATATAGCAACACTAAATCCACATATGCAGAGGCCCTTAACTGTAACCTGCCCAAGCAACAAAGACCTCTGAAGATGAAACGCAAACAAACACCAATCACAACCAATGTGTCACATAGTTCACAACACCAGTGTGCCACCCAGCAACAGCCCCTAAGGCAAGACAATGTACCTAACACTTTAGTCATAGGTGACTCTATAGTCCAGTACACTGATGTCCCTCTCACCAGGTTGAATAAGGAGAAAATTACAGTCAGCTGCCTGTCGGGTGCCAGGATCCGCCACATAATGCATGCACTCAAGTCACTCCACAACAAGTACAAATATGACTCTGTCATTGTCCATGTTGGAGTGAATGACTTGAGATGTACCTCCCTGGACTACATGAAAAGAGACATGGAAGAGCTCTCGGATCATGTGGCCCAGGCAGGTATGACCCTAGCCCTGAGTAGCATCCTGCCTTCGCCCAGAATGATACCACAATATAAGGATAAAATGATTGACTTCAACAATTGGCTAAGCTTATGGTGTCATTCAAAGGGGATCCAGTATCTGTCTGCCTGGGATGACATGATTGACAGACCACGATGCTTTGCCAGAGATGGTCTGCACCTGTCGCCCCTGGGATTCAGGTTACTGGCTAAGGCTCTTGCCACCCCTATAGTGCCTTTTTTAGGCAATCTTCAAAGGACAAAACCACCACCGTAACAGGTACAAGCATGCGAAATCTGAAGGTAATGCTACTCAATGCTGGAAGTCTAAACCTCAAAATGCACTCTCTCGAGGCACTCCTAAAAATGGAGAACATCGATATTTGTGCAGTAACTGAGTTCTGGTTCAAGGCTCCAGAGAGCACCCCTGCAATACCAGGCTACAACTCTTACCACACTTTTCGGCCACCAAACCAGGACCGAAACACTAAAGGTGGAGGAGTGTCAATATTCACCAAGGATATTCACACCACCAGGCTAGTTGGCCAACACAATGTGTCTGAAATTCTCCAAGTGCAACTAACACTAGGTAAGACTGCAATCCAAATTGTAGCTTGCTACAGATCCCCCACCATACCCCAAGATTCTCACTACACCTTTCTAAACATACTGGAAAATATTAAGATAGAACCAAACATCCTAATATTAGAGGGTCAGCCCAGGTTGGAAGGTTTGGAGACAAAGCCAGAGAGGCAAGATTATGTTGGTTTGGGCATGTGCTGAGGAGGGATGCAGAGTATATTGGGAAAAAGATGCTAAGCATGAAGCTACCAGGTAACCGGAAAAGAGGAAGGCCTAAGATAAGATTTATGAATGTGGTGAGAGAGGACATGCAGGTGGTTGGTGTGACAGAGCAAGATACAGAGGACAGGAAGAAATGGAAACAGATGATCCGCTGTGGCCACCCCTAATGGGGACAGCCAAAAGAAGATGATGATGATGCTCTAACAGGCTCACACACAAACATGGCTACATTGAGGCTAGCACCACTTCCAATCACTGCATACTTGACATGCCAAGGCACACACGTATTGCAAGTTGGCTGTATGTAGATGTGAACAATAACCTATGTAATGGGACATACTATAGATCACAGTATGTGATGCACACACACATCATGTCTGCTAGTACTATCAGTTTAGGACATATGCTTGATGACATAAGCAGGCATTATTGTGGTCAGTCCTTTGGGGGGGGGGACATCACCTGCTATAAATAAAACACTGCCTCTGTCTAGGTTACCAAGGTTATGCCATATGGATATATAGACATGCATCAAGTAGGCTGGAGTAAGATTACAACTCCTACCTATGTAGTCTTATACACTATATATCACAGTACTTATCACATGTGCCATGGCTTACACCTGATACTACACTCTCAGCTGGTAGTCTTAAAGTGGCAGAAATCATCGGCCTTGTAGAAGAGGGCATTTTGGAAGCCAGCAGCAAGTTACAGGTCCAAAAAGTGCACAACCATTGCAGGTGGGAAGCGCATGAGAGTATCTCTGTTATTTTGCAAGGGAATATACACACACTTGCACCAAGTGGGCAGGAGTGAGAGTAGAAGCCCTACCTATCTAGTCTTATACACTTCAGATCACATTACTTATCACATGTACCACAGATTAAGTCTGTTGTATATAGGACTGCAGGCATAGTACTTGTGCATTACAAAAAATAGGCTTGTGTTGAACAGCATCTGTGGCCTGCAGAGTGATATTGCTTCATACTGTTATCTGCATCTAGTATCCTAACAGTAAGTTAACTGTTTTTATCTTAGCTATGTGTATACAGTTACCAGTATGGTCATATGTGGCTGCTTGCAGGTACATAGGTGACCCTGTGGGCAGGGACAATGTGCCCTGTCCATATGTGCATTGACAACATTATAAATTACACCACCTGCTCACCTGTGTCTGTGTACGTGGTGACATCCAGCAGGCACAGGGGTCTGTAGGCAAGTGGATTATGTACTCTTGCACCTTTAGTTTGGATACTTGGAGAAACAGTATGGCTGTGTGATAGTGCAGATTTACTCTCCATTATTAGGGTATGTTAGACAATACAGACATCCACACACATATTTCTGTACGTAACAGGGATCTACATTTAAATGTAGCTGTGTGTGTGTGATATGTATATGTGTTATGTAGATATATGGGGGAGTGCTTGTATCATTTTAATATATATAGCTATATATATCGGTATATATCTAATTGACACTGCATAGCGGTAGATATACTATGCATGTGAGAGAGAGATAGTGACAGACTGATATGTATACATATATGTCTGTATGTATAGACATTTATACATAGGTCATTTTTATGAAGGGCCAACATAATTGCACTCAATTTAACTGTCTGGGCATGCCAAGTGGGACTGTCAGTACTTATAAAGTGACTCCAGGCCACATCTACCTGTACTCCAGTCCGGGATTTTGTATGTTATAAACATTAGCATCCGCCCCAGTTTCTGCAGTACTGCACTTCACTCAAAATGTCTGTGGCATTCCCCAGCTGTGTGCTGTATTTAATATGTGACTGAGGTTGGTAATGTTACACCACCAACAGACTGACAGTCTGCATACCTCTCAACTGTTCTGATTTCCACAGACTGTACAGAGTTTTGCCTCATATGTTTGGACTGTTCCTCATATATTTGTGGTCCTTTGGTGAATTTTTGAATATTGATGTCACTACATTATATTAAATACAGACAAACATTTGTGTTTCAGACTTTATATCCTTAAGAAAATATGCAATAATGCAACACCTTTAATTCCAGCAACTTTGCAGTTTTCATGGCAACAATATTTAAAATCTGTCTCTATGTTTGGGCCTTTGTCCCCCAATCTTTATGGCTTTCTCCAGATTTCTTGCACTAAAAGCTTGAGAGGTATGACAGTCTGTGAAAACACCAACATAGTCCTACCTCACATGCAAAAGATGTGAGTAATTCCATATTAGAACCATCAACACCATCACCCATGCTAGCTTCCATAGTCCACTGAGCTACACAGGTCACCAGACAGTGAGAAGTCATTTATCACACAATCCAACAGCATAAATGTGCACATTGTTATCCTGCATGAAGAAAGACATACAATGTGTGAGCAATATCTATGTTACCGCCCTGAGATTGCCTGGTTCACCGATATACCATAGCTGATTTTCTGTTAAAGCAGTTATATAGGTAGACTGCTGTGTTGGGGGTGGGGGAACAACAGCACATGATCAGCTTGGGTAGACAGTTATCCACATATCATGTGGACCCACTATTTAAAATCTCCCTTGCTTGATGTGACGAATATTCCAACCATGATGTTTAGTGAAAATTAAAGAGCACATACTATTGGACTGGGTATCTGTAGTCCCATGTGGATGTTACATCTGTCCAAATAGCCCACTATATTTCTTTGCATAACAGGAGCAGATCCATACATATAATACCATATTATAGTAATCCTTACAATTAGTGTGTAGGTTAGAGACTTACGTTGCGAATGCAGCAGTTGACAGACCTGTAGTTCAGGGATGACTCTGTGTGATGCATGTAGTACACAGCTAATACATGGATAGGTAAAGGTTGTGTGAATTGCCTGGTATCAGCTGTTTTAATATATGTATGTGAGTAGGAGTAAATAATCAGTCCCTAGGGCCCTAGGTTGTCAGTGAATGTATAATGCATTGTCTCTTAGCCAATGCCAGGGTGTACTGAGCATGCCTACGTCTGCCTACAGGGACATCATCAAGGGGCTCCTCCTCTGAGTCCTGCTGTGAGTGTGGCTGTGGTGACCTAGGCACTGGTGGGGGCTGTGTATCTCTTCCCTTGACTGATTCTGTTGCAGCTGTTTACATATTGTGTAGCATGGCACATACTGTGAACATATGTGCATATATGGTAGGAGAGTACTGCAGG
The DNA here is from genome assembly GCF_019279795.1 of Protopterus annectens. NCBI lineage: Eukaryota > Metazoa > Chordata > Ceratodontiformes > Protopteridae > Protopterus > Protopterus annectens. The sequence continues at coordinate 1,029,118,960 of NC_056725.1, forward strand.
CCTCCACCAGATATATTGATACACTGGAACCATGACTTCAGCAGCCCAAACACATGCTCTATGATGATCCTAGGTGGTGTGCTTGCCTCATTATGGTGTTCATCCATGGGTGTGTGAGCATTTCTGATGGGTGTCATCATCCACAGTTCCAGTGTGTAGCCAGCATCCCCTAGTAAATGGCTGTGTTGGATGTCCACCCTAGCAAACATATGGTACAGCAGTGATGCATGCTAGATATGGGAGTCGTGATAATTGCCAGGGCTACCAGTTTAGCACACACATTCATGATATTGCCCTGGGCATTGCACATGACCTGGCAGTTGATGGAGTGGTATCCCTTGCTGTTGACGTAGATTCTACCCTCCTTACTGGGTGGTGCCTTGATGTGTACATGAGTGCAATCTATGGCACCCAGTACCTCAGGGTAGTGTGCTACATGGTAGAAGTGTTGTACATTGCTGGTCCTCACCTCAGGGGTGAGGGGAAAATAAATATGTTCACTGGCATGTGGTAGCATGGCATCCAAGAACTGGTGGAGTATCCTGGATGCCAATGCCTGTGAGACCCCCATCATGTCCCCATTAGGTCTTTGGAAGGTACTTGTGGCTATTATAATAAGGGCTACACATACCTTTGTTTCCACTGTGATGGGTTCCCCCTCTGCTGGCTCTAGGTCTGAGTTGAGGGCAGAAGAGCTCAGTGGTTATTTTAGTATGTCCCTGTTCACCCTGCAGTGCTCTACAATCTCCAACTCATGTAGCTCCTGGAAGGTTCCCCTGGGCCTGAACACTCTTCTCCTGCTCAGCCTAGGCCTATTGTCAGCAGCAGCAGCACTGACCTCAACATCTAGCACATACAGATGTAGCAGACCTGCAGCAGCCCCTAGCATTCCTTCAGTTAAAGTTCTCAAGTCTGTATTCCAATGGTGCAGAGTATGGGGGAAAAATCAGATTGTAGGCTGTATGCATACTTTATAGTGCTCTACTGTAGGTGCTGCCTGCGTGATTGGCTACCTGTGATGCATTGCACCTGCCTAGTATATCACTGACATCATTTATGGCCTCTAGTTTAAGTTAAACAAGGGTCAAAACTAATTAATACATTATTGCCTTTTAGATACTTTCAGCAATGTGACACACCATGCAAACACATGCCCCTTAGGTAAACAAAGCTTAGCAGTCAGTGGACACACCCCCAGACTTCCACACTCAGCACAGTGGCACACTGCACAAACACACAGAAACACATGCCCCATAGGTAAACAAACCTTAGAAGTCAGTGCACACCCCCCCCAGACATCCATGCTCAGCATGGTGGTGCAGCATGGTGGTGCACCACACACACAGGTGCAGCTAAGTTCCAATCAGCTTACTAGTTATTGGACACACCCTCTCCTGATGTTAGCTACCTCCTGTGTGGACACCAAAGTGGGTCTCTGTCTACAAGGAGGGAATATGCAGACACAATTACCCCATTATGCTATTCAGTAACTCTACCTCATTTGCATAGGGATCCATTCTCACAACCTGGAAACTACATGCTTCAAAACCCTACCACATTAGCAACAGCACAAATGCACCATTATAGATAGTCCACGCAGGGACCTCTAATATATTTCTGTCTCATAATATTAATTTTATTTCCACTTTTTTTAAATTTTTTTAAGGCATGTTTGTGCACTGTTGTGTGCCATGCAAACATGCCCAGATTATTTAAAAATATATATTTTAACATATTTTCTGTAAAATTTGAGACACACAGAGGATATTTTCATTCATATTTGTGTGTGGTATGCCATTTTAGTCTATCTGTCTACATTTTTACAGCTCCTTTTGTCTGCCTACATTCCTGTAGATGGAATTTTTCCGTGTACACTATGGACAATGACACGGGATCTGCAGGACTCTCTATCTGCTTGCTAGATTGCTGTAGCTGCCTCATTTGCATGAGATTCACCTGCTTATGAGGTGATTTGCATGCCACAAAACTTCTAGTGTTGGAGCGTGCATGTGCGCCACCCAGCAGTGTTTACTGGATTGCAAACCTGCTTACTTTCATGTAAGCAGTGTGACACAATGTCTACATGGTAAAAAAGACCTTGTAGGCCATATTAAATTGCCCCCTCTGTTTTTCCAATATTAAAAACAAAACACTTATGACAGACTGCAATATAAACCACCCCCTTAGCTGAACAGTTGCCATTTCTCAATACTATGTTAACAGAAGGCTGACCAACTAACACTGTCTCTTCCAAAATAAAAGGGCATTGATAACAAGTGCCATATTTTCTACTGCCCCTGTTACCGTCATTAATAATTTGTAAAAAAATATGGGGATGTTCAAATAAATATTTAAAATGATAACCCTTCTTAAAAGCAAAAGTGGGCACAGGACCCAAAATTCAGAAAATAGTTTCATCACTCTTAAAGATATTCAAATTTCTGTTAACTATTTCTTTGATGGAGTTTACATAATGATTAAAAGTAACCACTAAAGTATGGGTATATTTAACCACAGAAATTGTGTTAAAATCCATAGAAGACTCTTATGAACAAAGAGTGATGGGGTTATCTTGGGCTAAAAGTGGTTTATATCTTATGCACCACAATTCAGCCATATCATTTGCTATTTTATGTAAAATTTCTTTAGGGTAACCCCTCTCTAAACAATGTTGTTTAAAATCTCAACTTCGGCAGTAAAATTGGCTAAATTAGAACACATATGGGGTGCTCTTATTGTCTGCCTTTCATACATATTCCATTTAACATACTTAAGGTAGCAACTGTGGTAGTCCAAGAAGCTGTTTAGAAAAAGTTGGCTTTCTGTAAACTTTGGAACATAAAATACCTCTAGAAAAATCCTTAAATATAGTAGCATCCAAACAGTTGATAGACTGTGTATCAAAATTTCCAGTAAAGGATAAAAAAGATGTTATATCATTAAGATATGACAAAAAAATGTGTGTGCAAATCCATGTCACATTCCTTCCATAAAATAAATATATCATCTAGGTATCTAAAATAACTAAACCATCTAGATGAATACAATCATGTCAAAATAAATAATTTTTCCAAACTAAACAGAAATAAATTAGCATATATGGTGGCACAGCTTCAAATTCAAAAGGACCAATGAGGATGCTTATTCCAAGTCCTTTACCAGTCAGGTGCTAGTCAAACACAGTTCTCTCACAAAAGTGCAGACATGCCTTTTCCAGTCCAAGATGGCCTAGTTTCAATAGGAAACACTAGACAATATTTAACACAGCAGAAAAATAGCAGTGAGACACTGAAGAAATCTTTACAACCACAGAACATCAGCCAAGAGGCTCTAAAGAATGATTTAAACAGTTAACAGATCAGTTAATTAAGTACTGCTTGGTGGGAAAACCATAACAGGCAGAACAGATAGATTTAAAACAGTGAAAAAATACCAGTATATACTTAACAAACAGTGGAAACAATAAAAATGCTTGCTAAACAGTGAAAACAGCAATAAAATTTGATTTTACAGGCATAGTGTAGCAGGCAATTGCAGTATAACAATATAGTTTAGTACACAGTAAATAAATACAGTATAAACATAGGTGGCAGACAATAAAAAAGTGCAGTAAATAGTATAAAAAAAGTGAAAAATAGGCAACTTATGTTTTTTGGAAGCTCACCTCAGTTCAGCTCAGTACAAACAAACTTGGTACAAAGGAACATAAAATAAAATCTGTACTACTCTCCCCTCTGCAAGGATGTTTATGATGTTCCTGTTATGCAGGACTCTTACAGTATCCTGGGATGCAGAGGTTAGTTAGAAATGAGTGAACAAGTATTATATGGAGACTTCCCATTGATGGTGGTGTTTAGACAGGGAACAAAAATTGAATAAAAACATAAAGTCATGATAATACATTAAGGCAAATGCTGTTTACTACTTAAATTAATTTTTTGATCATTATTTATTTAGTTCAGTTTGCTAATCAGTTAAGTGGACTGGTCAGGGACTGTTTTCAGTCATAACCCAGCACAAGCATTAAAAAAAATCATGACAATATATTTAATGAATCAATAATATAAAGACCTGAGAACAAAACTATATTACAAAATGTGTCTAGTGACAGAGAATGAAACATGTTAAAAGAAGAAAAAAGTAAAATAGTGACAAAATGCTCGTTAAATCCATATAAATATGCACAATTAGAATTGTTGACCACATCTGTTCTTTGGTTAATAAGCAGTCTTTAAATATCAGTAATGCCTTAACTCAGTTATAAGTTCTGTATGGAGAGCAAACACTAACCACCATCACAAAAGCAACATAATTTGGGGTATTATGTAGTTGCTCTTTTACTTTACTTTAAACATTTCAGTAGTTTCTTTATGTTAGATTTTTCTTAGAAGTTTATTCATATTGCTGCACCTAATTTGCATAATGCTCTTTCTCCTGTGGAGGTTTAGAAATATGTTTTCCCTTAGTGCATACTTAGGTTGCTTGCTATATACTTTTGTTTTTAGAGGGAGCAGACTCTCATTTGTAGAAATTTGTGGATCTGAGTACTCAGAATTAGGATTGCTGTTGCAGTAATAGTAGCCAATAAAAGCTCTTAAAGAGTTTAGAAAATCTATAAATTTTATTATAGTAGAATGTACTTTATATGTGCTTGAGCTTGATTGTAGGTTTGTAATAGGGAGGCCATATTCAGTTATTGGGATGAATATGTTTTTGGCTAAATCAGTGCAAGATGAAGGTGTGACAAAGTGAGAGACCTTATAACATAGCTTTAGTTGGTATGAGGTTTTCATAAAGATATATATTGTCTGTATGCTTGTACTGTGAGAGACTGGGGTCTTGAGTTATCCCAAGGTACTTGTGCTCTGTCACAATTAGGAGTTGGCTGCCAGCTGTGTCTGTAGCTGCAACAAGTGGGTTTTTGGAAGTATTTGTGGAGCGCTGCAAATCACAAGCAGCAAAACCTTACTGGCATATAATAATAATCTGGGTTGGGAAATAGTGAGGACAAATCATTGATACAGAGTAAGAACGTAAGAACAGTACAACTTCAAGTACTGAGCCTTGAGGGACTCAAGCGGTAATGGGTACCTTGATCAGATAGGCTGTTTCATAGATTGACATAATAAAATGATCAGAGTAACGTTTAAACCAATTAGTGGTGGTTTTACAAAAAGTCAGTTTAAAATGGTGTTGTGTGGTGAAGGTGGCCAAAGGAAGCCAGGGGAAATATGCAAGTTAGATTTGCTGAATGTTTGAATGGTATGGGTTGAAATTATATCATATACAGTATATCATAAACAATGTCCTTACATGTCAGCAATGTCTTACCATATAGGTCTTACTTCTGCATGGCATGTCAGCCAAGAAGTTATGAAACAACTAAATGACAGAATGTGGAGAAATGCAACATGAAGTGGAAACATGAAATTAGTAAAATATGACTAGGGATGTTGAACGAATTAGTCACAGACGTGTTTAACAGTATATTTTTTTGCTGAAGCCTTTTTCCTTAGAAGTATAGTTCATTTTTGCCTTCACTATGGTTTGTATGCAGCGTAATATGAAGTATGATCTGATGCTGAGTTGTACTCAAATGTTACTATCATTACTCTGTCTGATCCCTTTTTTATTTGGAATGTTATGATAAAGTTTATAGACTACTAACATATTGTTTTATTTTATAGTTATGATAACCATGCTCTTCTTGTTTTTAGTAAGAAATACTCTGGGATCTTTAACCCTCACCAGAACTTTCAACCGCTCAATCAGAAAAGCCATCAGCACAATGTTTTATCTTATGTATACTTTAAATTTGTGTCTGGTGCTAAAACTGCAGCCTTTTCGGTTTTCTGCTTCAAACCTTAGTATAGTACTTAAGTCTTGATATCATAACATTCCAGGTTTTGCAACTTCGATGTTATGATACAGACCCCATTGGACACAATATGAAACAGCAATTACCACAGAAGAGTCTGCAACAAAGAGGGTCAGTATAACAGTTCTAATAAGATATCCAAACATAATTTACCACAATTAACTTTGTAACATAAGCTGGAAATGATTAAGGTAAAAAATGAACTGGATGCAGATTTGTTTCTAGAAGTTATCTCTTGCAGTAAATGTCTTTACTACAAGTCAGTTATGGTCATTCAGACCATCTGGAAATGGAATCAAAGCTGGAACTAAAACTGTTATAGATCATTGTGTGCCCCTCTGGTAATAAACCAAATGCATATATTGTTTGTCTTTTTCGGCTTTTCCCGTTAAGGGGTCGCCACAGCGGAACTCCGGTCCACTAATGATTGGCAGTAGATTTTTATGGTGCCGAGTGGCCAGCCCAACACCCAACCTTCAGCGAAGGCACGCCCATCCACGCATGTCTTTCGGAGGCCACTCGACTGCGGTGAGGACATGCAGACTCCACACAGAAGGCACTCCCCACACACTAGCTGAGAATTGAATGGGAGAACCTCTTGCTGTGAGGCAACAGGACCACTGCTGTACCACCGCAGCACAATAAACCAAATGCATATAAATACATATAAATACACACCTGCCATACAGCTGCAAGAGATTGAGCAACATTTTTATCTGGATGTGCTGCAGACATAATAAAGCAATAGAAAAAAAGCTATTTTTTAAATGTCTTGACACTTTGATGAAAAGGGGTATTCCTGATATACTTAACTATAGGAAGGATAATATACCCTAGAGCATTATTTTATATGGAGAGCTCTTTTTTTTCTAGAATGGTATTGTGATACAACCAGAGACTCAGACGTTGTGATTATACACTTCTGCCTTGCACACAATTCAGACATTTAGAATCCAAGGACTTAATTTTATAATGACTGTAACTCAGATATCTCTCATAAAGACAAATGAGGCAAAGGGAAGAGACCTGAATGTTTGTGCCCATAACCAGTAGTGTAATGTGGTAATCAGAAATTTGATTACCCCAGGTGTCTGTAGCTCCTTTTTGAAAGCGAAGACAATCAGAAGTCCTTTGTATAAGAATATAACAACTGTAGTCACTGTAACAGTAAATTATAACAACTGTGCATGCTGCAAATAATTAGTTATATTTTGCATTTATATTATAAATAACATATGATATTCTTCTGACATTGCCTCATTACTAGTAGGACATAGCAATTTAAGGACAATGATTTTTTGTCTGAGTTACAAGTGGTTCTTGGATATGTACACATATATTATTATTGGTGGTGAGAGATATGCATAGATATATAGATATGAATTATTGTGAATATAAATGTAGATAAGTATATAATACATTTATTAACTGCATTCATGCAGTTTTTATTGCAAAACTCAAGCTCTACAAACAAAAAAAAAGAAATTGAAGACTGGTAGATCACTGAAGTCCAAGAGATTAAGTTTCTTAGCAGCTGCTGTGTAATAATGTTATTATGTTCTCTTAAGAGCTATCACAGCAAAGAACAGTGGCTTGGTTTGCAGCCAAATTCCCAACACCACTCATTTTAGTCCTAAAACTGCTTGCACTTCAGGGGTTTCCCCTCCCCCGCCTCATTCAGCTCACAGGAGGTGAGAGCTTCAGAATAATTAAGGTTAAACTATAAATCTTCCCTTAGTTTCCTCTTCCACTTTGCTTATTGTACCCACTAATCTTCTTAAGCAAAGCCAGTGATGCCAGCCTTGTCTCCAGCAACAAGAGGTCAAGGGGCCTGAGCCATCCGACTGAAGGAAGGCTTTTCTAATGTGGTGTGAGGGGAGGCAGTGCATGAAACAAGGTGGCAGGGGTCAACAGAGGAGCAAAGGGGATAAAACACTTTTATCTATTGTTCCTGGGTCAACAGCCTCCCATCAGGAAATTTTTAGCGGAAGATTAATTACTTGTTTCAGTAGGTGTACCATTGTACCACCCCAAGGCACTGTGAATAATTTTCTGGCATCCTTTGGCTTGCTATCCCACATAATTAAGGCTTCCACTACTCCCTGTTTTGAAGATATACATGTTTCTGGATGGCTGGAAAGGATTGCTGTGACCCCATATACATGTCTGTAAAGTAATGGTAGTAAATGCACAATGTACAATTTATGCTATAAACATGTACTACAGCCAGTGTTTATTATGTTTTGCATATGTTGAGTTCCATATATTTTAGAAGATCAATCAGACATAGTAAATGTTACAGTTAGCTTATGCTGTTTTCACAACTTTCCATAAATTCTTATTTCATGGGTAGAGTACTTTATGGTAAGCATACACCAGCACACATGTAGTGAGACTTTTTAGGTAAATGCACCCTAGCAATGGAAGAATAAATAATGCATGATGCACTATATATGTTGGCATGCATATGGAGTCAAATGCTTAATGCAAGTTAAGGGCATAGCTGGAAGGAATGTGCTTCTTACATGCTCCCAGAACAGACCACTGGGGTGCTGTAGCATTTCTAAACTCTGCTCATTTCTCCAGTATTTGTGGAAAAACCCTTTGATGAGCTGCACTCGGTGAAGAATACCCTTAACTCTAGTATGGAGTGGCTATATTATTTTGTTGATTTAGACGTTTTACATGTAGTCCCAAAGGCAGTATCTGGCTGCCACGCAGAATTTTGATGAGGGCTGATATAAGCCAAATCAAAATTATATAATTGTCCTCAGGGTTCTAATATAACACCACCAGCTACAAAACCAGCAACTGTTGCTAACAGTTAAAGCATCGGACTAGAGCAAAGTGAATCTTCCTTTCTTACTACTGTTTAACACCACAATGCAGAACTAAAGAGCGTGGAAGATGTATAATGTTAAACTGGCATCTTTAATTTTTATTTTAGTTTTTTGTTATGAAAAAAATATCAGCAGTTATGGCATACATGAATGTCCACTTAAATATAGGTTCCTAAAACCCAGTGATATCGATCAGTGCTGCTCAAGATCAAATATGTGGTAATGTTTTGTATTCCTTAACCATTTTAAATGTTCAACCTTTATTTTTCATCTGCTGTTCCAGTAACTTAATGTTTGCTGCCTCACTGAATAGTGCAATTTTGTTCATTTATATCATCTTATCTAGTAGACAAATTTTCTCTCAAAAATGGTATTATAACAAAAACATGAAATAGATAATGGTCCACATATTATAGTTGTTTAAATAAGAGTGTGTGTACTATGTGTGTGCACCTATCTTTCCCTTTCTCCCTCCTTCTCTCTTGAGCTCTGGTTCACTTTATGTGTGTGTGTGTGTGTGTGTGTGTGTGTGTGTGTGTGTGTGTGTGTGTGTGTATATATATATATATATATATATATATATATATACAGATATTTACACATATACATATATAGATAGATAGGTAAGTGTCATTTTGATGGGCAAATGATGGGATCACCACACTGACAAAAAGCTAATTGACCATTGCCAGTGTTGTTTTGGTGCAAGATCATGAACAGTAGGGATTGGGAATTTCTCCATTCTTGAGCAATGTAAGATTTGAATTTGGTTTATATAATTAGTGTGGGGTGTATACCGGTACACCCTTCCACATGGGGTGGTTCATGGGGGAATTGCCCCATTTCAAAAAAAGACTGTTTTTTTTTTTTCAATTTATTTTTGAGTTGACCACTTTTTATCAGTCCTGTACTTACACACACACACACACACACACATACACACACACACACACACAAGTGTGTGTGTGTGTATATATATATATATATATATATATATATATATATATATATATATATATATATATATAAACACACACACACATATACATATATATATAAACACACACACACACACACATATATATATATATATATATATATATATATATATATATATATATATATATACACACACACATATATGTATATAGATATATAGATAGATAGAAATAGGTATACATATTCCAAGGGAACCAGCAATTAGTGGCCACAAGGCAAGCCATCACTCTATCACAGGAGGCACACACATGGTTTCACTCTCATGCATACTCTTAGGGATGATTTGGAAAAGAACTAGTTCAATTACTACATGCTTTAGTGATGTAGGAGGAAAACAGTACCCCCCCCTGCAAAAAAAAAAAAAATCTCTGCATGAATACAAAGAATATGTGCAGAATAGGTTTGGACTAATACAGTAACTACTGCAACCAAGGCTAAACATTTTTTTCTATATTTACCCTAATTACTAGGAAAATCAAATTTCTCCACAATAGCTATTGTCTTTGTAAGCACAATGTTTTCTGCAAGATTGACCATCCTTGAAAAATGGAAACAGGAATGCTTTCATGGAGCATGCCATACAACTATGTGCACTTCAAGAAATAGATGTCTGCTCCATGTTTCTTTCTTACTTTTGTCTATCTTTGTGCTGCAGGTACTAGATAAAAATTACTATTTTACTTATTAGCATTAAAATCCAAACAATTTCCTTTTCTGTCTTCACTGTCCAGACTAATAATTGTCAATTCTAACCCTGTCAAATCACAGAAGCTGAGTTAGTGAGCTGGAGGACTTGTATACAATGAAAGATAATTGAATATCGACAATAGTATGCAGGAGATATTACTTATGAGCGCCTTAGTTTATCTATGAAACTTGTACTGAAAGGAAGCAAACCAACCTTTAAATGACTCCAACTGGCAAATAAGGAAGTAGGGGCTCCAAAACATGTCATGTTATGTACTTAAAGAGAGACTATGAAAAATAAGGTAAATGATAATTCTTAGGCTTGGTTCTTCAGACAAAAACACTTTGAGTGAGTGAGTGTTGCATAAACAACACACACACACACACAGTTACAACATGCTGCACATGCACACATGCACACACATACACATTTACACATACATGTATCTTATCAGCTCATTGATATATGGGTTATGAAACAGCATATCTGGTACATTCAGTAGATCTTTTCTAAACAGGTACATTACTTATATGTCAAAGAATATATCTGTTCTTTTGGGTCATCAATAAAACAGCTTCTCTTCCTATTTAGCATATCATCTTTGTTATTAAAATTCTACTAAACCCACCTCATTCATGCTATCTGCTAAAAAATATAATATAAATTTAATCATTACAGTTATAAAAACACTGACACAGATACCCCAAAAAACAATGCATTGGTTAAATTCCAAGCATTTCCAAACCAATAAACACCATAGCATATGCTAAGCTATTTACAAAATCTCTGTACAGCCATACTGATAGCTGTATAGAACAAGCTGTGCCCACTTGTATTAAAAATAAGACAAACTCAAAAGACAAGCCACCCTGGTGGCCAAGCGTAGGAGGAACAAAGCCATACATACTAAAAGCCCCATGACCAATATAAATTTGAAGGACAAATAGCTTCTCAGGCAAAGGACAGCCACAAAGCTTTCTACAGCTATGTCCGTAACCTCATGGCAAATACACAACAATGGGCAGAACTAAGTGGCATCACCGACACTGAACTGGAGGCCATTGACAACCTTTTGACTGACAGGTTTGGTTCAAATTTCTCTCCCCCCCCAATAGTCCAAAAGAAATACCACATACCACAACCACCTCAACCATTACCAGAGAACTGGTCATCAATGTACTTTCCAAGGCCAAAAACACTGCATTGATGGGCTCTGATACCATCCCAGGATGTTTAATAAATAGCATGAGGTATGACCTCTTTGGTCCACTTGAATCACTTTTCAGCTGGAGCCATCAGTCAGGTTTTGTGTCCAAGGAATGGAAGGTGGCTTTAGTCATTCCCCTGCACAAAGGAGGTCCAGCCATTAATCCAGGTAACTACAAGCCCATAAGTCTTACCAGCCTCGTATGTAAGGCCATGGAAAGAATCATCATAGACATGATAAATGAGGACATGGGTAACTTGCAAATGCTGGACCCATCACAGAACAGCTTTGTTAAAGGAAGGTTATGCCTGTTAAATCTGGTGGACTTTTTTTGAGATGTTCACCAAAGCACTGGATGAAGGTAAGACTGTGCATATAGCTTACCTCTGTTATAGTCACAAATAAAAAAAAACATTAAGAATTTACCTTATATGCCTTCAGTCAGGAACAACACTTCAGGATGTGCAAACAGAAATTTTATTCTTACAGCGCTGAGAGATAATTTTCATAGCTGATGTTAAATTAGTCCCTCTGAAGAGAGAAAGACTATATCTTTTATACATTTTCTTATCAAAACTGGTCATGCAGTTTTGTTACGTTACAATGATTCTAGCTAATAGAAAACTTTGCAAATGTCCTCATCCCTCGTGATTTTCATCTTGGACTTCACGTAAACACCTTTCTATATATGATCCACCTGCTTCCAAGGGGTCTTGTTTCTAACCTTGGATATTTCAAACCTTCCCTAGCAACAACCCACTCCTAGCCTGGAGGAGTCAGGCTAACAAATTCCTTTTGTAGTAACTAGCATGCCTCGACTTCATGCAACACATAGTTTTTTTTCCTTATTACATATTAAAAGAATGCAGTTAGGACACAGCAATACTCTAGCTTATGAAGCTGTATTTTCCCAGCCTTGCATACAAATTATATTTGCTTTTTAACAATAATTTTATAGCAACATTAATAAACTGAAATGAATATACATTTTAATAACTAATATTGTCCCATAACAGTTTCCTCCCTCTGACACTATCAGTGTCACACCATACGTTATTATATTTTTATTTTTCTCAACTTGATAAAATACACCTCTGCATCATAGTAGTCATCTTCTATTATACAAGAATTGTCATTGATCGGTACATGCAGTGGCATTTCATGTGCAGGTGAGGTTAAACATCTTGTGATCACAGTCTTTAGAATAGAAAATATCAGAATGATCACAAATATAATAAAAAGTACAATAACAATACCCTGGATTATGCTAGTTCCCAGGTTACCAAAAATGCTGCCCAACAATCCAAAAAGTGTCCATTGTTTTGATGTGCTGTCCAACTCTTTGGCCCTTTGTTCCATGAAATTTATCAGTTTTTCCTGTTCATCATGATAGTCATTAATATATGCACAGCAATGACCCTTTGAGGGCACGACCCCCCTTTTGCAGCAAGGATTATATCAAGTGCCATTTCGATTCTGCAGCACCACAGTTTGCATTTTAGTCATTTCTCGATTTGCCATCCTGATGTGATGTAAAGTTTCGCTGGCCACCTCCTGCAAAATTTGTGCAAGCATGGTGATTTCAAGCATTCTCCTTTGCACTCCATACCCAGGATTAAAAATTGAAAATACTTACTCTGCCCAGTGGGTGTTTGAAATGTTGAATAGCAGGAGTAATATAGCCGACAAAGCAACATCCAGACCAGTTTGTAGGCAACCAGCGGTAGGCATGATTACCATAGATGTAGTAACGGTCACTTATCATGCCCATGCCATGCCCCCAGTCATAGCCCTTTAAGTGCAAAGAGTCTAACACACTTTTATGCATGGTGTCATTACATTTGCTGTTTCCTACTGGTATAGTCCCATTTCTGGCATAATGTGTCTCCATGATGTGTGGTTGCAAGTTGAAGAGACCCAACCTTTGTAAAATCAGTTACATTATGCCAGGTTAAGTTGATGTCATTAAGGTCTTTTTCAAGTGACACCTGTGATGCAGGGATGGGAATCATAGGAATCCCTGCCTTAGAATGATGAGGTATATATGAACATATCCAGCAGTTTGTTTTGTTTAGAATTTTTGGCATACTGCCAAAGGACCAGCAAGAAACTGTTTTCTCTCCACTGCTTTATAGAAGGGAACAGCAGCAGAAACAAAGCAAAAGTACCTGTTGTCACTGGATTTATCATAGACTGCTACTGAAATTGACCTCACTGAGCAAAGAATTTATCTGTCACACCTCGATCTCCCTCTGTTGGCTGCGATGATTTGTCTGGGGTCCCCACACAACAGGTCTTCTTGCAATGAAATGAATGGATCCACATTGGCAGTCCTGCACAATGAACTGCAGTCAAAGTGGTGAGCAGGACCTGAAAAGGCCCCTTCCACCTTGGGCTCAGGCAGTTTTTCCTCTGGAAAATTTTCATGTATACCCAATCACCCAGTTGTAGTTGATGACAGGGCTGGTCAGGAGGCTTTGGTAATACTGCTCTTACTGTTTGATGATATTGCTGCAAAATTTTTAGGAGTCTCCTACAATAAAAAATCATAGCATCATCTGACAAAGTTAAATCGGCATTTCCCACTGGATGGGGTAGCTGGAAGTGCCATGGGTCTCCCCATTAACATTTCATATGGACTCAACCTCCTGGTGGCATTCAGTGAGGCCTTCATACTCATTAATGCTAAGGGAAGGGCTTCGGGCCACTTTAAGTGGGTTTCAGCACAAATCTTTGAAATTTTATTTTTAAGGTTCCTGTTTACGCTTTCCACTAATCCAGATGACTGGGGATGGTTAGGACAGTGAAGACTCAACTTAGTATAAAAAATTTTACATAGTTCTTTACACAGTGCATTATTAAAATGTGTTCCCTGGTCACAGTTAACAATGCTGGGTGTACTGAATCTCGGTATCAATTTAGATAACAGTTTTTTAATAACTGTGATGGCATCAGCTTTGCGATAAGGGTAAGCTTCCACCCATGCTAAGAACATACACACTACCATCAAAATAAATTATAAATTATTAGTATCAGGCATCTGCATGAAGTCTAGCTGTATGTTAACAAAAAGTCCCCAGGGTGGAGGTAAACATGTAGATTTGCTGTTGGCATGCTTGCTTATGTTATATTCCAAACATTTACTGCAGTGTTGTACATACTGAAGTATCAAAGAGGACACATGAGGGGCATACCAACATCAGGTAATTTGACTAAATAAAGCTGTCTTACCTTTATGGGCTGGTAAATGATATACCCTTACCAGGTAAGGTAGCAAAGAGGCAGGCGCTACTAGTCGGCCATCCGGATGTCGCCATATGCCATCAGAGGATTTTCTACATCCATCCTTTAGCCACCTTAGAACTTCTATCTGTGATGATTCAGCTTGAAAGGCTGACAACTTTTCAAAATCAAACACATCATTACTGTTGCAGTTTGTTATTGCTAACATGCACAGATTTTTGCAACAATCTGCTACTGCTTGTTTAGCAGCTTGGTCTGCCAAATTATTTCCTTTTGTTATAACATTTATTACTTTTTGATGTGCACAACATTTGATTACAGACAGCCTCTTAGGTAACAAAAGTGCATCTAACAATGATTTTATGTACCCTGAATTTTTAATTTGATTTCCTGAAGAGGTCAAAAACCCTCTCTCTTTCCAAAGTTGTCCAAAATCATGTACCGACCCAAAAGCATAACGGCTATTTGTAAAAATATTGACCACCTTGTCTTTGGCTAACTCACAGGCTTTTTGCAAAGCCACTAACTCAGCTATTTGAGCAAAGTGAACACCCTCAAATTTTTTGTTGCAACAATATTGTTTCTTCAGTGCAGACGGCTATTCCTGAGAGTAGCTTCCCTGTTTGATCTCTTTCACAGGAGCTATCCATGAATAAATTCAACTCAGCATTGGGTATAGGAGTGTCTTTTAAGTCCTCCCTAGGTGAAAGTAAATAGTTACACACACACACACACACACACACACACACACACACACACACACACACACACACACACACACACAGTCATGCTCTTCACCATCCTCATCCTCAGCAGTAGGCAACAGAGATGCAGGATTTAGAACAGGGCAGCAGATCAGAGAAATAGATGGATCAGAAAGAAACGTAAGTTCATATTTAGTTAGACGTACAGTTGAGAGTGGTTGAGTCTTCATTTTAAGCAAAAGAGATGACAGAAAATGAGGGACAGCTACTGTGGGATCAAACACCAACGACTGTGCCAGATTAACTAGAATGGCAGCAGTGGCAACTGCCCTTAAACAAGGTGGAAAATATTTTGCAACAGAATCAAGTGCTGTGCTGTAATAAGCCAATGGACAATAGCTGTCCCCATGTTTTAGGGCAAGTACTTCTTGTGCAAATCCCTTTGTTTCATGACAAAATAAAATAAAAGGTTTATTATTGTCTGGTAACCCTAAAGCTGGGGCAGTAGCTAAAGCCTGCTTCAAATTCTGAAATAAATTTTCCAATTCACTATTCCAAAGGAGAGGTTCTGGTGTTTCCTGCTTTAAAAGATTTGTTAAAGGTTTGGCAATTTCTGCAAAGTTAGGGATCCACTGTCTACAGTATCCTGTCATACCTAGGAAAGACCTAAACTGTCGCTGAGTAGTCAGATGTTGGGTCTTAGATATTGCATCAGTGGAACCATGGGATATTAAATGACCAATATAACGTACTTGAGATTACCACAATTGTAGTTTTTCTCTAAACACTTTGTGTACCTTTTCTGCAAGGATAGTCAGAAGATGCAAGGTATTCTGTTGACATTGCTGAAAGGAATTTGATACTATCAGTAAATTATCTGCAAATTGTACTAACACAGACCCACCTGGAAATGTCACATTCTCTAAATCTTTTTTTTTTTTTTAGAATTTGAGAAAATAATGAAGGAGATTTAGTATATCCTTGTGGCAGCCATGTCAAGGTATATTGCTGTCCCTGATAAGTGAAAGCAAACAGAAACTGACTGTCAGGATGAATTGGTATAGAAAAAATGCTGAACATAAATCTTTTACAGAAAAGTAACTAGCTGTAGGTGGTATGCAACTCAGTATTGTTGCTGGATTTGGAACAACAGGAAAAGTAGGCAGTACTGCATTATTTACAGCCCTTAAGTCTTGTACAAATCTATAAGTATCCTTCCCTGGCTTTTTCACTGGAAAAATAGGAGTATTACAAGGGCTTTTAGCTAGTGTTATTATTCCTTGCTGTATTAGAGACTGAATTACAGGTTTGATTCCCTGCTCTGCTTCCAGCTTTAGTGGATATTGTGGAACTCTAGGGAGAGGTTTTGATGGATTTAATTTTATTTTTACTGGTTCTGCTGATTTCAGTATATCTACTTCATTTGCATGCTTAGCCCACAAGTTGGCAGGTACCTGCTGTAGTAACTCTCTGTCTGTATGCTTTCAGCAGGCTATTCATTAGCTTCTGCTATATCTGCCAATACATTCGCCTCTGATTCTGTTGGAACATTTATAATAGTTCAACCCAGCTTGCATAACAAATGTCTTCCTAGAAGATTTACAGGTGCAGTAGTACTCAAAAGAAAAGAATAATTTTCTTCAATCAGACCTAAAGACATGGGGATGGGTTCCGAAACAGGATATGTTCTGAAACAGGATATATAACCTTAGTATTTGTTACTCTAACTGCCTTTACTTTATGCTCTGATGCTGGTATTTGACTATCTGAGGTAATTTTTAACACTGACCCAGTGTCCACCAGAAATGTTTTTTTCTTTGAATTTATTTTCATCTTAACATAGGGTCCATTTTGATCTATTGGCAGTAGAGGGTTAAGATTCACTTCTGTATTTTTTTTTGACATAGTGAGTATGGAGCTTCCTAACTCCTTTCAATCTGAGGAGGTAGTGGAGGAAAAACTGCATTATTATAATTTGGTTGCCATTTAGTCCAAGTATCTTGGACTCTTTGCATTTGCCTGTGTGGGCACTCCCCTCTCCAATGTCCTGCTTCTCCACAATTAAAACAAGATTTGTTAGATGAAGCTTATTGTTGCCAACTAGCTGCACCTTGTTCCCCTCAACCAGCACTTTTGCTAAATCCTCTAGCAATTCCTCTACCCCTTCCCCTGCTTCTGCCTCGACCCCTTGGGTTTTCCAGCTGCCTGATTTGTAAAGTTAACAGCTTATCCTCAGTATCCTTCCTTCATTTTTCCTGATACTCTGTACAGTGATTTGCAGCACTTAATAAGGACTCTAAGTCCTTCCCTTGCCAGTCTATGAGCACCTGCTTTATTTGATTTTGTACAGGGGTTTGCAGACCCTGCAAAAAGGCTGCTGCAATAGCTGGCATAGCTTGCTCTTCTGGGTCTGGTATTCCTGAATGTCTAGCAAATACTGTTTTAAGGTGACTCAAATAGTCTGCAGGAGCTTCCCCTTTATTTTGTTTACATGCCTGTATTTTAGACCAGTCAGTCCTAACTTGACACACATCCGTAATCTTGTTTAACAATGCTGTTTGCCTATCTGTTAATGCATTCCCTGTGAGAGTGAAATCTGTTAGCTCAGCCTTTTCCAGTAACTGCTTTCTTATTTCATCTGAAGTAACTACCCTCAGCAATTGATTTAAATTTGTCAAAGTAGGATTGTAACATTCTATTATAGTTTATAATTCTTCTTTGAATTTTAATGGATGTTCTCTAATATTTGGTAATTTTTAGACATAGTATGCAAATCAGCAGGGGTCCAAGGACGATGAACAAGTTCCCTATTGTTAGTCCCCAAAATTTCCCCGAGAGGTGCTGATAGATCTCCTCTAAAGGTTGTTACCTTTTGTTTTACCCTGTCATGTGAGCATGTATGGTGAGGATACAGGAGTGTCAAATACTAATGCCCCTGTTGGGGAAGTAAAAGCTATCTGAGAAAGATAGGAAGAAGAACTCCTGTCGACTGCAGATTCCTGTTCAGAAGATGAAGATTGAACAGGGGAACCAGTCTGAGATGTACCAATATCATAAGAACTGGGTGTCCAATGGACAGCCGACTTAATGGTAGGGGTCTGAGAAACAACAGAGTCTTGTACAGGAGGTACCTCTTCTGGTGCATATGGGGATATGGGTGCAGCAGTTATTGGAGGCTTATCATCCTCTTCAGAAGTTTCTGCTTTTTGGCCATCCTCTGTTTGTTCCAAACCTGCTAAGACAGGATAAAGGGATCCCTTTTTACTGGTCTGCACTGCCTTTTTAACCTCTTTTACTTGTTGCAACAATTTCTTATTAACATCCTACAGCCCTCTTAATGCTGAATCCTTTTCCCTTTCAAGTGCTTCACTGTACCAAAAATAAAATACTGTCATTTGTTCCCCACTTACTTTGCTTTTATTTTCTTCCAAAATACCTTCCAGTGTCAACAATTTAGTCTTATCATAAGTTCCATTTAATGGAAATACCCTACCAGCACAATTCTTAGTAAGTTGAAACCAGTCATGCAAATATTTACAACTTTCCTTCCCATAGTTAAAATACATAAAATATGCAGGTGTTCCCTTTTCAGGGATTTGATCTTGCTTGCTTATCTTTACTCCCATTTTCTTATTTTATAAATCAGTAATAATAAAAATGTTAGGTTTACCTTACAACTCCTGGATCTTGGCAGTTCCAAAGACCGAAAATAACTGTAGTAATCCACACACCATAGAGGGAGGGAAAGGTAGGAAGTCTGTCGGCATGCAGCAACAGAGGAGAGGTTTTGATCAGCCTTTTCCCACAGCACCCCTTGCTTTTGTCCCAGCATGAGCTCAAAACTTACAGCTCCAGCATTGCAATTGGAATAATGGGGCAGATAGGTACTTTGTCCAGAAATGACCACTCTTTTGGACCCTCTAAGGGTACTTTCACACAATCACACTAAGTCCCAGCATGCTTTGGGCTCATGAATTAATTTTAACAATGCATACCTCTACGTCTTATCATGTGGTAGGCTCATGAGTTTGTTTTAACAGTATATAGTCTACGTCCCAATCATGCGGTGGGTTCATGAACTTGTTTTAACTTTATCTTTAACTTTTTCTTTTCTTTCTCTCATACATTCATGCATTGACAGAACAAAACATCTCTTATAGTTCTTACCTTTTAATCCTGAGTGTACCACCCTTGACACACGGCACCTCCTTGTGTTAATTTGCCATTTATTCTATGTGCACATACATTTACTATATTCATTTGCTGTGGGGTCCTCCCACTATTACTTATATACCTTACAAACAACTTAGTCAAACAAAAACACAGTCATGCACTTATATTACAAACACAGTCATGCACTTATTGTACAAATACAGTTATGCACTTAAATTTTGCTAAAATTGTCTAAAAAAAGAAAGAAAGAAGAAAAAAACACAAACCAACCCTTTCCCCTTACAAAACAATTTCCCTGCTAAGGCTAGTATGTTTGCACACCCTGAATAGATAAACATCTGAGTCTCTGCTATTCCATACAAAGCAATGTGGAACTCACAGAAAATCTGTGATGGGCCCTATTCCAGAACTGCCCTGCAGCAATACCAAAGTTCAAAGATCCTAAGCACGGCACCAAAATGTTATAGCCATAAATAAATAGTATTACGAATTTACCTTATGTGCCTTCAGTCAGGAACAACACTTCAGGATGTGCAAACAGAAATTTTATTCTTACAG
Source organism: Protopterus annectens (assembly GCF_019279795.1). NCBI lineage: Eukaryota > Metazoa > Chordata > Ceratodontiformes > Protopteridae > Protopterus > Protopterus annectens. The sequence goes on from NC_056725.1 coordinate 1,029,139,250, forward strand.
CGCTGAGACAATCTTCATAGCCAATGTTAAATTAGTCCCTTTGAAGAGAGACAGACTGCATCTTTTATACATTTTCTTATTAAAACTGGTCATGCAGTTTTATTACATTACAATGATTCCAGCTAATAGAAAACTTTGCAGATGTCCTCATCCCTCATAATTTTCACCTTGGACTTCACATGAACACCTTTCTATATATGATCCACCTGCTTCCAAGGGGTCTTGTTTCTGACCTTAGATGTTTCAAACCTTCCCTAGCAACAATGCACTTCTAGCCTGGAGGAGTCAGCAAAACAAAGTCCTTTTGTAGTAACTAACATGCCTCAACTTCATGCAATACATACTTTTTTCCTTATTGCATATTAAAAGAATGCAGTTAGGACACAGCAATACTCTAGCTTATGAAACTGTATTTTTCCCAGCCCTGCATACAAATTATATTTGCTTTTTAACAATCATATTATAGCAACATTAATAAACTGAAATTAATAAACATTTTAATAACTAATCTTGTCCCATAACACCTCAACCTGGCCTATGATTTTCATTCAGTACCCCACTTAGGTATTATAGACAAGCTCAGTAATTTGGGCATAAACCCTTTTAACAGCTACTGGATAGCCAACTGGTTCACCAGGAGGTCAAAACAGGTGAGGCTACCCTCACTAAGAGGCCAATCACAAGTGGAGTCCTCCAGGACTTGGTACTGGGCCCACTCCTTTGTGACTTCTGTTTCTCTATAATGGAAGCAAATGCTAAAGGTTTATGGCTAAATAAGTTTGCAGATGATTGCAAACTGGGGGTTATCACTTGACTCCCCTACAGACACTAGCATTCTTCAAGAGTTTCTGTCTCTGACTAACAAATGGTGCCAAGGCCATGGTCTTAAACTCATTGCAAATCAATGCATAATTGTACCCATTGGGAAGTCAACCATCCCAGCTAATTACCATGTTGATAACACACCCTTAAGAGTAAACTCAGTAGTCTGAGATCTGGGTACGCACATACACAGTAGCCTTACCTTTGACCACTACATGGCCACAGTGATGAGGAAATCCTTATATGTTGCACAGCTTATAAGTGAGGGCATGTCATCTAATGTATCCCATCCTTATCAGACTAATCATACAGTATTATGCTCCTTTTGGTGCGTACAAGGCACATGCAGAAACTAGAGCAACATCAGAGGTTCCTTACAAAAAAATTCAAGGTGTAACAAGCCTGCCTTGTGCAAAACACCTTAAAGTAATTTCCCTCTACTCAGTCTCTCATAGATTGCTGAGGGGTGTATGCCTGGCTCACAAGACATCCACAAACCTCACACTTCTGAATGTCCTACATATTTGTAAGTCAAAGTGTACCAGAAATATAAGATCTAGGACTGGAATTTTGTCTGTGACTTAAACAACACATGCTGGGAGACAGATATGTGTCCCAGAGACTGCATGTCCTATGGAACAGGCTTCCTATTCGTGTAAAGCTGAGTTTGTCTATTACCCAGTTTAAGTGCAACCTAGACCGGTGTATGGGGGATAGGAAATTTATACCATGCTTGGTACTCATGTCCCTTATGTACAAAGGTAGCTTAGAAATGCCTGGCCCTCAATGTCCTATTTGAATACAGAACATCATTATCTTTTGGGAAACTTCGATAGGCTTAAAAAGACCCCCTCCCCCAGTTGTTAGCCTAGTAACAATATATGAATCTATGAATCTATGAAGTTATATTTATTGTTTCATACAGCAACATATGTTAGCATGGATTTTGAATTTATAATTTGAAAATTATTTTCAGTAAGCAATAAAGAAAATGTATGAACCAATAATAACAAAATTACCCATTTCAGAATATTTCATCCATTAATGGCCACTCAAACTGCTGTCACTGAAATCCACAAATATCCATACTCAAAAATGATGGTGACTTTATTGACTGTGTGCACATCACATGCCTCATTGTGATAGTAATAGCCATGGTAAAGTATTACAATTTGCTTTACACAAATGTACAGTAGTCCTGCAAAAACAAACTAATCATTTTCACTTTTGTCATTTTAGCACAATCATTTGTATCCAATGAAATCTCCCCTAAATGCAGCATATATATAGCTACATTGTTGAATGCATCCTTCTCAGATGTCTGTCAAAAAATTCTAATGACCAAAGTCACATATTTCAAATTTGTTTGACACAAACACACAGTAGCCAATGTATTCCCACTTAAATCACACACAGATATGCACACTAGTCCTGCAAATTCAGATTAAAGAATATTAAAAATGACCAGATGAGAGTATAATCATCCACAAAGAGCTCTTCAGTCAAGCAGCAGTTATACAATTTGTTGACTGTGTGCACTGTTTATTGCTATGAAGAAATACATTGTATGTACTTTATTGGTAGCTTTGCATGAACTATGTGAAACTGTCCAAAGATCACCAGCATTATACCATAAGATCAACCATGCACAACACAGTTTCTATAGAAGAGTATTTATGTAAGCATATGGGATATTAATCAGCTGTTAATATATGTTAAGTCAATATGCACAATATCAGCAGAAGTATGTCATCTGAATAATTCCACATCAAAAAGAACTATTACTAATGCTGAGGTTGCTGCTGGCAAACAACTTGGCATTTCAGTGCTTCATATAGAAATATAGGTCCTGCTTCCATTAAAAGATAAATCATCCATGTTGCATTAAAAATGGTGTGCTGGTGATATTTCCCTAGAATTTTCTGAAGCAGATTGTCTGTGCAATAGGACATGGCAGGCAAATAATGACAATGGACTCATAGTTACTAGGTATGAATTCTCTAAGGATCCTAGCCCAAATTCCAATTGCTCCAAAGAACTGTCCTGATAAGCAAGTTGTTCAATGTCACATGGTAGGTAAATTAAGGTGGAAGTATTAAAACTTTGCAGCCTTATCAAAGGAAGCAGCTTATTAACATGTTGGAGCTTTATTTGTCTGCACCAACTTACAGAGAAGCAGTTTTTAACTAAATGTAGAAATTATTTACAATCTGATAACACTATAACAGTAATATGCAACAATACTATTTAACAGATGCTGAATATTAGATGGCTCTGATAATTACTCCAAATAATGTAGGCTATATGACCTGACAAATATCAACACCTTCACAATTGCTGGAGGATGTAAAAAAAAGGTACTTGAAAAAATATTAGTCAAATGCAACATGTTTGGACTATGTTACACAATCCAGGCATTTTAATTAATCAATCAATTAATTAATTAATTCTTAAGTGCAATGACTAAAACAAAATAATTAAAGGCAACATAAATGCTGCAGCAGCTTTTCTTCAACAACCCACAAGCTATACCAAATCAGAAATATTACTGTACACAACATACTTTTTTGTGGTGGGACTTACATTCTTGCAGGACACATGCATCTCATTTTCTGACCTGTTTATGTCTTCTTTGTCATCAAGAATAACTATCCTTTCTGACATCATTCAGTATAGGTTTGACCTACTTGAATGGCTAATAATTATGAATTGTTGCCTCATACACCTTTAAAGTCAACAGAGCTGGATTGTAGGCAAATGAAGCCCCTTGCAGGTAATGAATCAGACTCTTGCTAGTCATACCAATACACTGTTAAGCTGTCTCTTTCCAGCATCTACTTAAAAGGGGTCACTGTGCTCAGTCAGACTTCACCGGTAATCAAATGCAAAATAAAATGAATAAAGAAACACTATTCCCAAGGAACTGTTTTTCTGTTTACTGAGGGCAGAGGTAACTATTTGGATTCAATTTTAGGTGCAATTGCATGATGGACATGTTTAGTTGGTTCCTATCTGTGGCCTGATATTTGCTGCAAAGTTGCATGCTCATATATTAGCAGTACTTCTTGCCTTTTTATTTGTAATACCATTTTATTCTAAAAATGCTATATTCTTGTTTAGCTCTCCATTTATTATGCATGTCAGTGGTCATACTATGTTCTTTCTACTAATAATCACAGACATTTTTATTTCATTTTAAACTTATTTCAGCTTTTAAAGAAAACACTGAGAAACAAAACAAAACACTCTGACTGAAAATAAGCTTAGCTTGAGAAATCATCAATTTCTCTTCCCTTGAAACTCACATTTAATGAAAAATGCATTTGGCAACTCATTAAATTAAAAGAGACTTACTGGGATTCATACTCAAGTACCATAGAGCAAAGTAGTAATTAGTGCCTATGTGAAGGCTGCAAGCATCCAAAACACAAATATGTAACACATTTCTAAGATCCTGGGACAACTCATTAGACACAACTCAACTGTCTCCTTGTAGGAGTAGTCCAGGAGTACTGTCTGGTGAAGTAACTTTACAGAGTCACAAAGGAGATAAATGAAGGCTAAGAGAATCACACCATGTACTACAGGAAACAGCTATTTAACAGCTCATAGTCTTACTCATCTGCACTAAGTGGAAGAAAATCTGTTGTTGTCCAAACCCAATGCATCTCACACCTATGTACCTGCAGAAATCAAACTAAATTAAAAATGTATTCATAATTAAAATATTAAGACTTCAAACTGTTCAGTTTTATTCATAGCTAAATAACAACCATGATTACATATAGACATATAAATTGCAAATAAAAGGACCACCTCCTACAATAGTGACCATTTTGTTTCATTATACTATGGGGTTAGGTTTTTAATGATTCATAGGTTCATAGAGTCATAGAAGGTTACTAGTCTAATGGCCCTAGAACCCCTACAAGCCTAGCCATATGTATGTCAAGTTGTTGCAATTGTCAGTGGTTAGGTGAGTGAAGTTCACTGAGATAAGCATCTTCTTTTTTCGGCTTTTCCCAGTTAGGGGTTGCCACAGCGGATCATTTGTCTGCTCATGATTGGCAGTGGAGTTTTACGGTGTTGAGTTGCCAGCCCAGCACCCAACCTTCCACAGAAGGCACACACACGCACACACTCACACCTAGGGCCAATTTAGAGTGTCCAATCCAGCTACGGCCTGCCTTTAGGATGTGGGAGGAAACCGGATCACACAGAGGAAACCCACGTGACCACCGGGAGGACAGGCAGACTCCGCACAGAAGGCACCCCAGCTGAGAATCGAACCGGAGAACCTCTTGCTGTGAAGCGACAACGCTAACCGCTGCACCACCGTGGCCGCCCACTGAGATAAGCATCTATAGTAGCTAATATTGACTTCCTCTGTCCAGGAGGGACATTTGTACCACCCCAGGAGTGAATTTGCTGTCACCCATCCATTGATTTAGGTTACATTTGAAGAGGGTCAGAAATAATTATATTATTTATTTACCTTTGTTGGTTAGCCTCAGTAGGTAAGTCCTATTTTTAATGAATAACCCAAGAAGTATTCATTCTAATAAGGGACAATTTGGCCAGGCCACAGGGAAAATTACATTACATTACTCTTTTAGATAAGTGTTCTGGGATATTTTACAACATTTGAAATACTACCAACTCAGGCAGATGGAACTTTCATTTAACATCACATTTGAAGGACAACACCTCAAGTTTACAGCACCTTCCTATGCTGAACAACATTCTGACTTTTGGGATGCAAATCCCAAGAATTGGATGCAAGAATAGAACACACTGTTTCTTATTTTTCCTAGCATCAAATGTAAATGTTATGGTTGTAGCTTAAATATGAAGCTCCATGCCATGGTACATAACTTCAAGGAATAATCTGTCTGCTCAGCCACTGGCACTTAACTGACAGTTTACTTTTTGCAGTTATTGCCTGTGGCATGGGGCTTCATATTTTATCTGCCACCATAACATAAGGTGGCTCCATCCCAGAAGTCAACCAATTTGCTTCATCACAGAATCAAAGCAATATCTGTTGAGCTTCAGCTTATTTTATGGACTTACACATTCTTCGTGGAGTATGTGTCTCCTGGCACTCTGTAGTTAGACTGGAACTTGGTTACCATTTCTCTTAATAAACAAGTTTGCTGATCAGAGCAAAGTTATTCCAGGTATCCTTATGACCTTTCTCTGCTGTTTTATAAGTAAACATTTTTTAGTTCATGACTAAAATATTTCCTAGAAATGCAGAGTTTGGACAGGAAATTGACAGGAGCAGTTTTGCAATGATGTAATGTATGCTCATTACCCTTCTTAGATACCATCATTTGGTATTTTTAACCTATGCATCTTATTCTTTGCAGGCATCCAAAAGATTGAAGTCTATCATGTCAAGTTCTGAGAGTTACTGTTCCCACATACATTTCACTAATACTTACATGTTTAAAGACTTTAAGAAGATTAGATGAAAAATTGATTCAAATCTTTGCATTATGGTATCCCTGGTGCAGCTCTGTTTTTACATATTCTTTACAGAAATGCTAGATTTAATTCTCAAGAATCACTGCTGCTTTACTTTGATATCACTGATGCAGTTTCATGAAAACATATCCATCTTGGGCCTCTGGTCTGAAGACTGTGCTGTCAGAATCACTTTCAGTAAACAAACTAAGGTCAGATATATCTCTTCCTTTCTCTCCTATGACTTTATTTAAAAACTGCAGAGCTCCAAATTCTCTCTCCTTAACCAGTCATGGACAATGCTGCCTGGCTGCAGTGTGGTGTTTAATGTGTGGGATATATTGCTCCTTAGCATCCTTTTGTAGACATGTATTTCTGCTCCAGTGAGTCTCTAAAGAGTTCCTTCTTCAACAAACGTATTTTCCTGTCTTATTTGCTATCACGTCATTGATTTCATTCACTGCTACCTTTTCTTGACTAATGGTTTGAAATTCCTACCACTATTGTATAAAACTGCAAAGACACTGAGCCTCATATCTGCAAGGTTTTGATAACAAGGCTATAGTAAGGATAAGCAGTCTGCTTTCCATGTGACACTGTGCTGGTTTGTCCAGTTATTCCTTGTGGCTTTACATTTATATTTTAGTTTTAGGAATGTGTAGTTTAATGTGCTGTGTACTTTAAATGGGTTATTTATGATCTAAGTTTTGTCAGTAAACAGCTAAAACAACCAACCAGTCAACTGATTAATCATTAAATCTTTCAGTAGCAGTATTTTCATTTTCACTTTTCATTGGTTTGCTTTGTTTTATAATGAAGTACTTAGATGTTAAATTGAGGTCACATCTGCTTGAGATGGTGGTAGCTCAGTTACATGTGAAAGATCCCACAACACCTACTGAAAACAGTAGGAACCCTTTATTTATATATAGAAACAACTCTTATTTACAAATATTTAGAAGTGTATAAATATAAATCAATATGGAATCAAATTTTACCACTTTTCTTCTTACACGGCATATTTCCTTACACTAACAATTTATCTATTATCAGTCTCCACAAAAAATCTTGTCATTCTACTTTCTGATTATATCATTTGCTTCTTATTTTTATAGCTTTAATTTTTTCATCTGTTAGATTTGGCCATGATGTTACATAGACATATTTTTTCATAACATTTTTATATCATAGTTTTCTTTTTCTATATCATTAATTTTTATTTTCCACAATTTTTTTTCTTGACAATATTTTATTTCCTCATTTATACAATGTTTTTCTCTTTTACTTTTTTTTTTACTAGACCCTCAAATTTATCATACAATTTATACAGTTTCACTACTAATCTCTCATCTTTTTCATTTATCCACTTTAACACTATGTATAAATTTAATGAAGCAGCATATACCACTGGGTTAATTAACCCTAAACCTGCTTCTTTATTTACATACAAAACTCCTATTTTTACTGGATTTAATTTAGAACCCCATATAACTGAAAACATTTTCTGCAATAATTCCTTCTCAAATACTGTTGGCACCATAAATACACTTGCTAAGTATGATATTTTCCCTTCAGTACTGAGTTTATCAAATAAGTCTTTTCCTGAATGATACTTTATATGTTCTCCAGAAAAGACGGGTTTGTTTTATTTCTTCTATTGTTTTCCCACTGAATTCTATTTGTATCTTTATTCCCAAATGTTTAACCTAGCACAGAAATTTCATCCATTGTAAAATATATATACCCCGATCTTTACTACATCACCTAAACCTTTACTTTTCTCTGCATTTAAAGCCATACGTATCACCTCTAGATATTCATTTGTGCAAATTATTACTTATTTTATCCAAATTTTGTTTTTTGCAATTCTTTAATGTCATATGCATATGCTAACAGAACTGGAATTCTTAACCCTTCAGGTGTTGTATACCCACCCTCCTTCATTTTGTAATACATTTCACATACTATCACATTCATAACTAATGCAAAAAATATACATCTCATTGGACATACCTGTTTTACACCATTCTTCATACATACCTCTTGGCTTAATGAGCCATTTACAAGTATTTTTACTTTATTATTACTGTAAGCTGACATACATAATTTCTTAACTTTCTCACTTATATTCTTTCACTACATACATAATGTCTTAACTTTCGCATGTATATTATTCTTTTACTAATTACCTATAGTTTTAATTTCTATTTGGGTAAAGTGTCTTATTAATGTCTCCTGTCATGATTTTTGCTTCTTCTTTTTTGTTCATAATATCATCCACAATTTCTTTATCATTAATAATTCTTGACAGATGTTCCCCTTTATATTATGTATGTTATCTTCCATAGTATTTTCCATTTTAGTTTCAAATCTGTTTTGTATTATTATCATAAAGATCATATAATCACTATTATTCAATAGTATTGGTGCCCAGTTTTTTAAATGTCTTCTTTCTTCTTCTCTATGAATTTAAGTAATCCACTACAAAATGTATTTATGCATAAAACCTTCATTTAACCATTCATTCAAAATATTTAAAACTACGTATATTTTTTTGCCAATCCCTTAATTTTTTGTACATTTCATACTTTATTCCATATGATCCTGCATCTGAATCTGTATTTACTTGTCCTAATACTTTATTTAGTTCATTTAAAGAAATTTCCTTTTCCAACTCTTTATTCTCTTTTCCTGTTAACTTTTTTACTGTCCATGTTTTTTCACTGCCTTCTTTTTTGTTAAATATCTCTTGCACATATTCATCTACACAATTCATAATCTTTTCCTGAATTCTTGCTAGTTCTCCTTTTATATTTTTATTTCTCTCATTACGCTATCATCTTCCTTCACTAATCTGCTTAAGTAACTCAATACTTTTTGTCTTTTTCCTTGTAAAAATATCTTTGCTTATATAACAATTCTTGCATTTTTTCTTGATTCCTTTCATTTAATTATTTTTCTTTGTCAAAGTACTTTCTGTCACTATGCTCTAAATCTTCCAATGCATTGTTATATGTTCTTTTTATTTTTCTTTCTCTACTTTTCTCACATCATAGGTTAATAGGTGGTTACTAAGCTAGTGGCCCTAGAGCTTTTATAAGCCAAGCAATGTTAATCCCAAGTATCCCCATTTGTTCTTTTTTGGTAGTTTGTGGAAAGAATTTATGAACAGAGCATGTCTGTGATCAACACCAGCTGCCCCCGTCCATGAAGGACATGAGTGCCACCCCAGGGGCAAATTTGCAGTTTCTCCCCCATCTAGTTATCTAGGTTCCATTAGAATAGGGTAAGTAAGGAGCTCTGTCTTACATGAATAGGGAGTCTATTCCAGAGAAGTGACAGTCTCTGGGAGACATATCTGTGTTTTCAGCATGATCTGTTAATTTCAAAAGCTAGGTTGAAATCCCTAGAGGAGTGACAATTGAGCCATTTGACTTGCGGATGTGCAACATTTCCATTAGGGCAGGGTTGGAGATTGCCCTATAGGCCAGGCACAAGTCATATTTCAGCAGCCTATAATATACAGAGTAAAGTGACAAGGCTTTCAGTCTGTCCATGTAGGTCATGGTTTGGAATCCCTGCATTTTCTTAGTGAGAAACCTCTGAGGTGTGTCCATCTGCTGCAGGTGTTTGGTGAGGTACATGCAAAAGGGTGCATTATACTCTATTACTGGTCTGATAAGGGTTGAGTACAATGGAGTTCTAACATCCTTTGACCTGGATGCTATGATCTTGCTTATGATGTGTGCTACATAGAAGTCTTTCCTTATGACTGCGGAAAATTGGTGGTCAAAGTTCAGATTGCTATCAACCTGTGTTTGCAAGTATCACACCACTGAGTTTCAACTCGGGGGGGCGGGTGCTGTCAGTAGGGAATTCCATTTTGATAAGGGAATAATAATGCATTTTTTAGATTTAGTTTTAGACCATGGCTTTGGCACCAATCATTTGTCTGTGTTAGCCTTTCTTGTAATATGTTGACATTGTTGGGAAACTCATTGATTGTTCCCAGTTTGTAATCATCAGTGAAGTTGGTGAACCAAAGGCTGTCTACTTTGGCCTGGACTTCTGGGAAACAGATGCCAAACAGTAAGGGGCCCAGCACAGACCCTTGTGGTACTCCACTGGTGATGAATCTACTGGTGGAGGTGGAGTCACCACTTTTGACAGAGTGTGTTCTGTCACTGAGCCAGTTGACTACCCATCAAGTAATGAAGGGTTAATTCCTATCTGGGAGAGTTTCTCAATGATGCCAGAGTGATGAATTGTGTTGAGATAGGCCATGTGCACTGTCTTACCTTCGTCCATGGCTTTGGTGACATTCTCAAAGAAGTCTACCAGGCTTAATAAGCTTGATCTATCCTTAACAAAGCCAGACTGGGTTGGGTCTAGCATTTGGAGGTCACATATATCCTTGTTGTTAAGGTTTATGATAATTCTTTGCATGGCTTTGCAGCTGAGGTTGGTTAGACATATGGGTCTATAGTTCCCAGGGACAGTTGATGGCCCCTATTTGTGCAGGGGGATTAGTGCTGCTGTTCTACATTCTGCAGGCACATAGTTCTCAAGATATGATTAGGAGAATGCCAAGAGGATCCACTAGGTCTTGTTTTAGGTTGTTTAGTAAACAACCTGGGATATTATCTGGTCCCATTGAGGTTGTGTTTCTTGCTTTGGAGAGTGCAGAGATGACCTGCTCTCTAGAGGCACTAGGTAGAAGACTGGTGTCAATTATGCTTTGGGATATGGTAGGTGGGGATAAGGGGTTGTGGTTTGCGCTGAATCTGTCAGCTAGCAGATTGGCAATATCTTCCATAGTATGAGTGATCCCAACTACAACCAGTTCGACACATAGCTGGCCATTCCTTTTTAGACTTTGGATGTAGTTAAAGAATGCCTTATGATGATCCTTGGCATGGGATGTGATTTTAGTTTCATAATTTGCTTTAGAAGACTTAAAAAGATTTCTGATTTTACTGTTTAGGCTTAGGAGGGAACTTTTCCTCTGCAGAGTGATATCCCTCTTGCTTTTAGACAACAGTTCCGTCCTCTTGTCATATAATCTGTTTATCCAAAAAGACAGGGAAGAAACCATGATGCAGCACCAACTAAATACAATACTTTAATCAGATTAAGCGCTTTTCGTTTATTGCAATGAACAAACTTCTTCAGATGAATACAACAGCAAGTGAGGAGAGTATAAATACAAACTCGAATAGTAATTCAATTATCCAATTAAAACACTGAAAGAAAAACCACTCAGTTCAAACAGTGCAGGTTTAGTTAAGCAAATATAACTGTATACCACAAGAATAACATATAGAGACAATAACAGAGCACCACTACTCTAACTAACAAAAAAACTTTAAATAAAAAAAACTTATAAATTAAAAATATAGAAGTAAAATAATGGTAAAAAGTCACTTTGTAATGGACCAAGTAAGTAAAAACTCACTCACAATGTACTTATAAATTTTGGTGCCAACATGTCATTGAATCTAATAGATTCAAAGTCCATGACTATGAATATCAATTGAAGTTGAGGGCACATGTCATTAAATCTAATGGATTCAAAGTCCATGACTATGAATATCAACTGAAGTTGAGGGCAAATTGTAACTCTAAAATGGTGATCTACCTAGCCAAGTGTCAGTTCTGTTATGCCTTTTATATAGGTAAAACAGAGAGACGGATTCGTGACCATATATATGAACACACTTACGCTATTCGGAAACAAAAACTCAAAAATGCTCTAGCTAAACATATTTTGGTGTACCCTGATCATATGTTTAAGTTTATAGTCATTGACCAAGTACTTCAAGATCCTAGAGGAGGTCCGACTCCCCTTAAGTTAGAAGAATTAGAGTTGTACTGGCAAATCAGGTTAAATGCTTATAATGTACCTGGTTTGAATGAAAGTTGTTCACTAAGTAGTGTTCTTAAGCTTAAGAGTCTCAACAGATAACCTTCTCCAAGTTATAGTTATGGATACATGTTTTGTTCTCCTCATTATGATAACCCACAACACGGTTTGAGTGCAAAATTTATAAGTACATTGTGAGTGAGTTTTTACTTACTTGGTCCATTACAAAGTGACTTTTTACCATTATTTTACTTCTATATTTTTAATTTATAAGTTTTTTATTTAAAGTTTTTTTGTTAGTTAGAGTAGCGGTGCTCTGTTATTGTCTCTATATGTTATTCTTGTAGTATACAGTTATATTTGCTTAACTAAACCTGCACTGTTTGAACTGAGTGTTTTTTCTTTAAGTGTTTTTAATTGGATAATTGAATGACTATTCGAGTTTGTATTTATACTCTCCTCACTTGCTGTTGCATTCATCTGAATAAGTTTGTTAATTGAAATAAACGAAAAGCTCTTAATCTGATTAAAGTGTCGTATTTAGTTGGTGCTGCATCGTGGTTTCTTCCCTGTCTTTTTGGATTCTCAGTTTGTTTTTCTGCCTGTTTGCAGTACTAGTTCGTTTGTATGGCATCTGGGAAAGATACTAACAACTCAAGCACCTCTTTTGTCAAGACCCCTGAAGCTTTGAAGAATGCTTATGGGTTTAACGACCTTTCAACTAGTGGAGATTCTGAACTTTTAAACAATAATGTTTTGAGCACATTGATGTCACGGCTCAATTCACTGTTTGGGCATTTAGACAAGCTTGAATGCCAATATAGTTCTCGTAAAGTACCGCTGCTTAATGATTTGCACTCTGTGGGTGAACCGGCATTGACTGTTGTGAATGAGGGAGCTACAAAGGTGATGACAACATGTAACTCTCAGTCAACTAGTGATTCCGTTTCGGCTGCTGAGCATCATGGCACTGGGTCAGCTGTCTCCCAGGTGATTAATTTGTCTGGTTTTGAATGTGGGCAGAGGAGTATTCCGGCCTCCAAACCATCTCTTTCATCTAATCGGCAACCACCTTGGAGTACAAATGACCGTTTGGATTTCTCAACCAGAGACAAAGAAGCTCCAGCTGTTCGGGCCAAGGACACTACTTTTCCACCTGGTTTGACTACTGTAGGAGCAATGGCTGTTCCCGTACCAGCTGACGATATGGTAATTAATTCTTCAGCCTTTAACATCAACAACTGGTTGGCAGACAATTCTACTTTCTCTCCACCAGACAACTAACAATACAACGGAACACCATTCATCAAGGTGAGTAGGTTAATATTTCAGTTAACCTTAAAAACTTGGACAATTTACTAGTTAAATTAAAAAAGACTCAATTAGAGATATCCTATTTTCAGGAATGTCTCAAACTTAAAATTGTCCCTAAAGGCCTACGTCATTATTAATATCCTACTGGTTTAGCTGTTAAGTCACCTTTTCATAAAGACCTACTTGCCTTGTTTGACCATCAGGGTTTTGAACTACTTGACTTAATGATTAAACACTACTCTTTACTGGTGGAATCCTTAAGCAAACAAGTGACAGAACTGGATGAACTCATTAGGCTTGATTCAGAGTTCCTCCCTTATAAATATGATTATAGCAGGATCTTTTCAAGTATCGAGCAGTATCTTAACAAACTTAAAAATAACAAAGTCAAGAAAACTGACAGAGACACTAAGGCTTATAAAGAAGAGACTGCGTACCCTAAGCCCTCACCAGCACAAGTCTGGCATGGTTCAACCAGACCCGTTCATCATGCTCCAGGCTACAGTGTTTCATCATCTAATATAAATTTAACTCAATGTACTGATGCTTTAAATGCTCCTGCTGAATGCACAGATGTCACACCCCAGACTGAGCTTAGTATAACCAAGGTTTTACAGAACAATAATAGGACTGGCCGCTACAATTTGAGGTCTAATGACCCTAATTTTTTAGGGTCAAGACCAAAACAACAGACAGGACAATTCAACCAGAGAAACAAGCAGAAACTCAGATAACCAAAGTTCGGCATCTGAGTGACAACAGTTCAACTGAAAACAGTTGTCCATCTTGTATGTTTGATGTAAATGTTTCATCTGTACATTCTGATTCTAGTTGTGAGCTTTGTTCTTTAGAATCGATAGATATAAAAAATGGTGAGTGTCTAATGGTGGATGTTAATAGTTGTATTGACAATACCCCGGTTATATTAAATAATGAGGATGGGGACTTTAGGGTGTATAATTTTTCCACAGTTGTCATTACACCTGAATTGGTTGAGTTACTATCTAAGGTAGACGTGTCCAACCTGCGGCCCTCAGAGCTCTTCCATGCGGCCCTCAACCTCTAACTGCAACATCGATGTACACATACCCCAAAACACTTTTTTTGTTTTGTGTTTTTCACTCCCGTGACCTGTAACACTAATGTCGGTGTGTGCATGTGCCAAAGCACCCTTCTAGTTTTGTTTTTGAGCCAAAAAGGGGTCAGTGTGTTTACGCCATTATTTTGCGCCGAACAATCAGTGTGTGCATGTGTGTGTGTGTGTGTGTGTGTGTGTGTGTGTGTGTGTGTGTGTGTGTGTGTGTGTGTGTGTGTGTGTGTGTGTGTGTGTGTGTGTGTGTGTGTGTGTGTGTGTGTGTGTGTGTGTGTGTGTGTGTTCTCGCTGATGAGGGACTCATGTATGGATTTGCCGCTGTTGCCTTTGAAAGGGACAGCAATTACCTGTGTTAATAGGTAAGTACGGAGTGAGTGAGTGCATGCATGAAAGCAGAATTGTGTGCGTGAAAGTAGAAGAAGAGTGTGTGTGTATATGTGTGTATATGTGTGCATGACAGAGAGAGGCGCATGCAAAAAGAGGCTAACAATGATCAGTCTACCTGCTGAACACAAACAAGTTAGCTCACAAATATATCATACATTAAGAGTACACTTTCATTCAATTGTGGCTTTCCTGACAGGGAGAGTGTTGTATTGAACATGAACTCATACCTCTTAACTGTTGGATTTTCAAAGAATGTCTGAATTTTTGCCTCATCTTCCAATTTGTGTCTTTTGCTTAGGAAATAAAAGTAGTCATCCAAGGTAATGCAGTTCCAGGGAGTAAGAATGAGACAGCAGCCTAGGGTTAATGGGTCAGTAGTGGACTGACTATGTAGGACTGTAGCATATAAAGTTGTATTGTTTTTTCAGACAAACAAAAAAGCACCTAGTACTGTTTTTTCATTGGTGGGTTCTAAGCAGTGATAGATTGGACAACAGTAAGCATAGCTTTGGCGGATCATCAATACTGGCAAATCAAGTGGGCACAATGTCATTTTTTAAATGTTGGGGATTTTAGTGTGTATGTGTGTGCTTATGTGTTGGGAGTGCTGCAACATTAGATGATTATTAAAGACAGACTTACAGACTGTGGAAAATATGTTTCTTTGTTTCAAAACCTAATACTTGGAATGCAGCTTCTTGCCATTTACAGTGGATGGATATTTACATTTAATGGACAATGTATTAGCGTGGGCCTGTGGGGTTCTGAAGGATGCCAAGTCTACAACAGCCAATGTCTTGTAAAGTGACCTGGAAATGGATATTGGGATGTTACTGAAAAAATATAGTAAGTGGGCTTAGAAATATAGTTTAATTAAGCAAAGTGTACTTTCAATTTACATGCCATAATTTAATTTATTTCAGGTAGTCCAGATACTGGTAGATTGTATACCATTAGACTTAATTAGGGAGAGCTGTCATTCTGGGGAAACAAGCAGCCCTAGTTTCAGTGAAAGCTTTGTGGTTGCTTGCAGGTTCATAGGTTAGTACTAAGCTAACTGCCCTTGCGAGCCATTTTAAGCTTAGCCAATTATCCCTTGTGAGACTCAAACCCTGCACCGTGTGTTTGTAAGGCAAAAACCTTAACCATTAGGCCACTCTCCCTAGGAAGTTGCAGGATGTTGACGCAATGTGTTTTATTTATTATTTTTAATGCATTTGTCATTACAAAGCATGGATTTCTTTGATGCAAAAGAAGGCATGACTGAATGAGCCATATAATGTTTGACAATGATGGAACAGAAAGATTATAAGTGATGTATAATGTTTGCAGCTACAGTTGTTTCAATGGTGTCTGTGATGCATAACTATTTTTGGGGCTGTGTCCCACTTTCATTTTTTGCTTTGTCCAGATGTTTTGCTCTAAGATTGAGAGGTATGGTTCCATACTAAATCAGAAGTTGTATTTACCTTGGAAGACTCTTAGGCATAATTATGAAAAACAGAGCCTTTTTAATATCTCTGCTTATTTCCAATATAAACTGCCATGTAACCTTGCAAATAACCTTCTTATTAAGCTACTTTACTTCTTTTGGAATTGACAGGTATGATTCATCTGTTCGGACATAAGCATACAGTGCTAATGTGACTTTGATTTCTTGCAGCAATCTGTGGTTTACATAATCAAAATAACTTTTCTGTGTTTCTGGATGTGTAATCAATTTAACAGTTTTAAAGATGTTTTCCAAAAATAAATAAATATATAATAAATAAATAATCCTCTCTACACTTTGAGCTATTGACAAAGTCTGGGAATTAGTGTTTTTCAAAAGTGAAGGCCAGCATTACAGCTCAGTAAACTGTCAGTCTGTGAGTAACTTCTGCACAAATTAAAATGTCTGAATGTCAAATGGCTTTAGATTGGAGAGAAGTTTATTTTTATTTATTTTATTTTATTTTACATTTGTTTACTAGGAAAGTCCGACTGAACACAGGTCCATTTTCAGCAGAGGCTCGGGGAGAAAAGCTCCAAAAATAACATAAAACAATATAATACAATACATGAGAGAGAGAGACAGCAAATTATGGATGTAGTACTCATACAATATGGCAGAGATTACATCTCGTAACAGTGAGAATCATTGAGGTACAGAATAAACTTAAAAACATTTTTTTACAGTTATAATTACAGCAAGGCAAATATCAATGATTTAAGGTTTTAGGAGAAAGTTCTGAAACAATCTTTTGGTGTGGATAAACCTGGGGGTTGACACAAGTTATATGTTTACACCAGTATGTAGCATTATAGTTTATGGTTTTTTTATTGATTTACTATTTGCCGAGCAGTTGTTTGTTGATTTATTGATGGTCCTTTTGGTGGTGGGAAATTACATGGATGAATCCATCTCTATTATGATTTTTTTTTTTCAGATATTTTGACTTCCAGACAATTTCATTCAGTGAGTGGGTGTCATGTGATTACTGAGGTTGCCTATTTTACAAGTAGGGGCTTTATTTTGTGTGTGTGTGTGTGTGTGTGTGTGTGTGTGTGTGTGTGTGTGTGTGTGTGTGTGTGTGTGTGTATGTGTTTAAGAGAGAGAGAGATTTAATATGTATACTGGATATAATTTTGCAAATGGAATTCTTAGTTAAACATGCCCCTCTTCTTGGGCAACTAGACTTGAGTAACCAATATTAGATCTTAGCCATCCAGCTGGGAAAGGTTAGTATGTGGATTTTCCATTGGCTAATACTGTTTGGGCATTTAGACAAGCTTGAATGCCAATATAGTTCTCGTAAAGTACCGCTGCTTAATGATTTGCACTCTGTGGGTGAACCGGCATTGACTGTTGTGAATGAGGGAGCTACAAAGGTGATGACAACATGTAACTCTCAGTCAACTAGTGATTCCGTTTCGGCTGCTGAGCATCATGGCACTGGGTCAGCTGTCTCCCAGGTGATTAATTTGTCTGGTTTTGAATGTGGGCAGAGGAGTATTCCGGCCTCCAAACCATCTCTTTCATATAATCGGCAACCACCTTGGAGTACAAATTACCGTTTGGATTTCTCAACCAGAGACAAAGAAGCTCCAGCTGTTCAGGCCAAGGACACTACTTTTCCACCTGGTTTGACTACTGTAGGAGCAATGGCTGTTCCCGTACCAGCTGCCGATATGGTAATTAATTCTTCAGCCTTTAACATCAACAACTGGTTGGCGGACAATTCTACTTTCTCTCCACCAGACAACTGAACAATACAACGGAACACCATTCATCAAGGTGAGCAGGTTAATATTTCAGTTAACCTTAAAAACTTGGACAATTTACTAGTTAAATTAAAAAAGACTCAGTTAGAGATATCCTATTTTCAGGAATGTCTCAAACTTAAAATTGTCCCTTAAGGCCTACGTCATTATTAATATCCTACTGGTTTAGCTGTTAAGTCACCCTTTCATAAAGACCTACTTGCCTTGTTTGACCGTCAGGGTTTTGAACTACTTGACTTAATGATTAAACACTACTCTTTACTGGTGGAATCCTTAAGCAAACAAGTGACAGAACTGAATGAACTTATTAGGCTTGATTCAGAGTTCCTCTGTTATAAATATGATTATAGCAGGATCTTTTCAAGTATCGAGCAGTATCTTAACAAACTTAAAAATAACAAAGTCAAGAAAACTGACAGAGACACTAAGGCTTATAGAGAAGAGACTGCGTACCCTAAGCCCTCACCAGCACAAGTCTGGCATGGTTCAACCAGACCCGTTTATCATGCTCCAGGCTACAGTGTTTCATCATCTAATATAAATTTAACTCAATGTACTGATGCTTTAAATGCTCCTGCTGAATGCACAGATGTCACACCCCAGACTGAGCTTAGTACAACCAAGGTTTTACAGAACAATAATAGGACTGGCCACTACAATTTGAGGTCTAATGACCCTAATTTTGTAGGGTCAAGACCAAAACAACAGACAGGACAATTCAACCAGAGAAACAAGCAGAAACTCAGATAACCAAAGTTCGGCATCTGAGTGACAACAGTTCAACTGAAAACAGTTGTCCATCTTGTATGTTTGATGTAAATGTTTCATCTGTACATTCTGATTCTAGTTGTGAGCTTTGTTCTTTAGAATCGATAGATATAAAAAATGGTGAGTTTCTAATGGTGGATGTTAATAGTTGTATTGACAATACCCCGGTTATATTAAATAATGAGGATGGGGACTTTAGGGTGTATAATTTTTCCACAGTTGTCATTACACCTGAATTGGTTGAGTTACTATCTAAGGGGTATATGTATGTTCCAGCTCAAAAATTGAATTTGGTTAAAACAATTATTAACTTAAAACTATATGTTAGGAAACTCTACTTAAATTTAATGCTGGGCAGTATTTATTCTCTTGACAGTAACAATTTCAGGATTCCCAGTGTCTACAACACCCCTCTACATCCACTATTACAGGTCTTTGAACTAGTGTGTGAACTAGACATTCGTCAAAGGTTTCAAACAATGCAGCAATGTCCAACTTTCAGTGTGGAAACAAAAAAAGAAAAGGAATGTCTACATTTTATTAAATTCCATGACATTTGTTTCTGTAAACCCGACAAGGGAGGGGGATTGGTTGTTTTTGATGCGGTAGACTATAAAAAAAGAATGTCCTGCTTACCTGACTGTCCATTTTATTCAATCAGCTCACGCTTTAAAACCAACAAGGCTTACAATAACATCAAGAATTCCATAGAGGAAATGTATATTGAGGGTAGGATCACACAGAACATCTATAACTATCTGTCAACAGTTTACCCCAGATTTCCTTGTTTGTTTGGGATACCCAAAATACACAAGGATTTAAACAACCCCCCTATGAGACCCCCCTCATTGACGGTCTGGGTTCTCCTACCTACCCCTGTGCAAAAGTCGTGGACAACATTCTACAGAAATACCTGGTCAACATCACCAGATATGCAAAGATTCTTGGTCATTCCTTGAAAAAGTCAACAAGATAGATTTCGACATTAGATACAATTTTCTTACTATCGATGTTAAAGATCTCTATACTTGTATTCCACATGATATAGCCTTAGATTGGGTTGACCAAATGTTAAGAATTCATGGTAGTTCTAGAAATGAGTTGGACATGGTTCGTGAACTTTTAGACTTAGTTTTAAGTAATAATTTCTTCATGTTTGGAGATAATTTTTACTTACAAAAGATCGGGGTAGCTATGGGCTCCCCTTGTGGTGCAAGTGTTGCTAATATGGTTATGGCCCAGTGGGAACATCTTTTCATTTTCAACAATTCTTATTTTAAAGACAAGTTAATCTTTTACACTCATTATTTGGATGATATTTTCATTTTATTAGATGGAGACTAAACTATTAGTGACACACTGGTTGATTACTTCAACACAACTACTCAGTTTTTGAAGTTCACCTCCACTTTCCACAGAGTCCATAGCTTACCTTGACATTTTATTATCCAAGGATTACTCCTCTCAAAAATACATAGCTAAAATCTATAGAAAGACCACTTATTCCAACTCATTTCTACATGTTTCCAGTTGTCGCCCATTTCATCAGAAACGAGCTATAGTTAAAGGACAACTGGTCAGGGCAGCCTGTATTACTACATTAGACAGTGACTTCTATGCTGAATGCAGACACTTGAGAAGCATGTTTTTACATCATGGTTATCCAGATAATATGCTTGATGCAATTATAGATGAGGTGACTTCTAAGTGTTTGCGACATTTTTATAAACCAATTTTGAACAGAGCACATTTCTCTCATAATAAGAAAGAGGACCTGGTTGTCCAGCTTGTGAATGATTTTAAGGTCACACATTCATTTCAGAGACCATGTGCTACTTTTATAACAACTTATAACCTTAACAGTAGTGAGTGCTTTCAGGTCCTATGTAAAAACTGGGATTTATTCAAGAGTGACAATATTTATCAGAAATTAGGTGACCACCCTGTTGTTACATAGAAAAGAGCTACAAATCTTAAAGCTTTCTTTGAACAACATCATACCAGAACTGTAAGGACAGCTGGCATGTATAAATGTCAGGCTTGTAATTACTGCCAACATGTCATTGAATCTAATAGATTCAAAGTCCATGACTATGAATATCAAGTGAAGTTGAGGGCAAATTGTAACTCCAAAATGGTGATCTACCTAGCCAAGTGTCAGTTCTGTTTTGCCTTTTATATAGGTAAAACAAAGAGACGGATTTGTGACTGTATATATGAATACACTTACGCTATTAGGAAACAAAAACTCAAAAATGGTCTAGCTAAACATATTTCGGTATACCCTGACCATATGTTTATGTTTATAGTCATTGACCAAGTACTTCAAGATCCTAGAGGAGGTCCGACTCCCCTTAAGTTAGAAGAATTAGAGTTGTACTGGCAAATCAGGTTAAATGCTTATAATGTACCTGGTTTGAATGAAAGTTGTTCACTAAGTAGTGTTCTTAAGCTTAAGAGTCTCAACAGATAACCTTCTCCAAGTTATAGTTATGGATACATGTTTTGTTCTCCTCATTATGATAACCCACAACACGGTTTGAGTGCAAAATTTATAAGTACATTGTGAGTGAGTTTTTACTTACTTGGTCCATTACAAAGTGACTTTTTACCATTATTTTACTTCTATATTTTTAATTTATAAGTTTTTTTATTTAAAGTTTTTTTGTTAGTTAGAGTAGTGGTGCTCTGTTATTGTCTCTATATGTTATTCTTGTAGTATACAGTTATATTTGCTTAACTAAACCTGCACTGTTTGAACTGAGTGGTTTTTCTTTAAGTGTTTTTAATTGGATAATTGAATGACTATTCGAGTTTGTATTTATACTCTCCTCACTTGCTGTTGTATTCATCTGAAGAAGTTTGTTCATTGCAATAAATAAAAAGCGCTTAATCTGATTAAAGTATCATATTTAGTTGGTGCTACATCGTGGTTTCTTCCCTGTCTTTTTGGATTCTCAGTTTGTTTTTCTGCCTGTTTGCAGATATAATCTGTTTATACTTGAAGTCTACCATGATGACTTGTTTTTACAGGAAGACCTAGTTTTTATCTGGTCAGGTACAGCAGAGTGTATACAGTTGCTTAAGTGTTTGTATAGGGCATTTGCTTACACTTCTGCATAGTGATTATTGGTGTCTGCAATTGTGGGTGATATGAAGCTTTTTATACCATTGCTTAGTATGCGGCATTTAGCTTTGTTGAAGATTTTTATAATTTTTGTTCCTGTGAGGGTGTCAGTTCCAGTAGTTACTTCAAATGAGACTGATTTGTTGTCTGAACTAACCGAGAAGGGCATCACCCAAAGGGAAGTAAAGTGACCCCCCATGATGTTGAGTACTATGTCCAGAAAATTAGAACCCCTAGTGGGGCTGCAGACTATCTGTTCCAGTAGATCTGTGTTTGCAAAGTCCAGGAACCTCAGGGTGAGTGTGCTTTTGCTCATATATGTCCCCCAGTCTATGAAAGAATAGTTTAAATCTCCCATAACTAAGGTGTTGGGCTGTATGGCAAGGGATTCCAATAAATTGAGGTAGGTGGTGTGAGTATCCTGGTTCATGTTGAGGGATCTATAACTAGCAATGATGTGGTATGGTACTTCCCAATAGTTAATTGGACATGGAAAAGTTTGAGAGAGTCATGCTGTCCGACCAGTCTCGAAGTGTATTTGGTTTTAATGAAGACATATACCTCCACCTTTGGTTCTTTCACATTTTTTGGAGGTCTGAATGTGTGGAAGGCATTGTAGCCATGCATGGCTGGGGTGCTCTCAGTGGCTGTGAACCATGTCTTGGTAACTGCACAGACGTTAGCATTCTCCAAGGTGAGGAGCATTTCCAGGATATGAAGTTTCATGTTTAAACTCCTAGAATTAAGCAGCACAACCCTGAGTTTGTCTCAATTTGTTGTTTTGACATTGCCTAATAATGCACTATTGGGTGGCAAGGGCCTTTGCCAGTATCCAAACGCCTAGGGGGGAGAGGTGCAGACCATCTCTAGCAAAGCAGCAAGGTCTGTGTGCCATATCCTCCCAGGCTGACAGACACTGGATTCCCCTGGACTGACACCAGAAGCTGAGCCAATTGTTGAATTCAATCATTTTTTTGTTTATATTGTGGCATCGTCCTGGGTGAGGTTAGGATACTGCTTAGGGCTAGGGACATGCCTCTCTGGGGCACATAATCAGAGAGTTCCATCATGTCTCTCTTCATATAGTCTAGAGAGGTACTTCTCAAGTCATTCACTCTAACATGGACTATGACAGAGTCATAACAGTACTTGTTGTTGAGTGACTTGAGACGATGCATGATTTGTTGGATCCTAGCACCTGAGAGGCAGGTGACCATGACCTTCTCTTTGTCCAGACTGGTCAGGGTAACATCTATGTGCCTCATTATGGAGTCACCTATGACCAAGACAGTTGATGTGGTTTGCCATAGGGGCTTATTTTTTGAGACACAGATATGTGTATTGATATGTGTAGTGCTTTCTTTATGTTTTGTGGTGAGTATGGGTGGTGTGCATTTGGTAGGTCTCTATTCTTTTGGTAGGTTTTAAGTGAGTACCTCCACATATGCAGGTTTCTGTGTTGTAACCTTATTTTGTGTGAGAGGTGAGGCTTGTGTCAGAGGTGAAACGTGTGCTGACATCCTGTATGATATCTAGTTATTTATTTATTTATTTATTTATTTGAAGTTTGTTTGCCAGGATAATCCATTGGACCGAATGAGCCCATTTTCAATGGAGTCCTGGGGAGAAAAGCTCCAAAGATACAATATCAAAAATATCAAAAATACAAATAAGAATAAAGTAAATTATAATAGGTAGAACATAACATCTACTGTTTGATAAGTATCATAGTAGTACATATAAGCACAAGATAGTATTAAGAAAAACAGGAAAAGCAACAGAAGAGCAAATACAAGAATGACAAATAAGTTTACAATTTTTAATTTCTATATTCACTAATAAATGTAAAGAGAGAAAGTATTAGTTAAGGTTCTAGTTAGTAGGTGTGCACAGATAGTATTTACATAAGTGGTTAACTATAGTAAGAGTGTTCCTATGGAAGGGAAGGGATTATAGATTAAGGAGTGTGCAGTAGCTGAAGGAATTATGCAGGGTGGGTACAGGAGCATTCCCAGAGAGAAGATAGGTGTGAATGGAGGAGAGATTTAAAGATAGGAAGGCTGCTGGTAGTACGGACATGTGATGGGAGGGAGTTCCAGAGGCGGGCCAGGGCAAAGGAAAGTAAGAGTTTACCTGCTGGACGGGTAGGTTTATGGAGTTCGAGTAGGTTCTGAGTGCTGGTTCTAAGGGGTCTATTAGGATAGTGCATGGTGAAGGCTGTGGAGAGAGAGGGGCAGAGTGAGGGCTTAAAGATGAGCTTATGAGTTTGAGTTAGTTGAGTGTAGGTAAGATAGTTTGGGAGCTCTAGCCAATTAAGTTTGTGGAGGGCAGTACAGTGGTGGGAGAAGGATCTATGGCCAGAGGCGAATTTAGCGATTTTGTTGTAGCAGGAAGAAAGTTTTGTTTTGGTAGAGGATTTAAGGTTGGTTAGTAGTGGGGCACCATATAGTAGAGAGGGGATGAGGTATGTGGTAGATAGGAGGAATCTGGTAGATGGGGAGAGCAAGTGTATGTGCCGGTAGAACATACCAAGTTTCTGATGTGTTTTTTTAATGTTTGTTTGTATGTGGGAATCAAATGTGAGCTGATTATCAATGAGAGCTCCTAGCAGTTTGGCATTGGAAACAATTTCTAGGGATGTATTATTTTGACTGGTTATGAGGAAAGAGTTTTTGTCAATAGTTATGCTTTTTGATGGGGTGAATAGTATCAATTTGGTTTTAGATGGATTGAGAGCAAGATGATTATCATGCATCCATTTTTCAGTGGTTGTGAAGGCATCCTGAGTTATTTTTTTGAGGGAGGGAATGGAGTTTGCAGAGCAGATAATGGTTGAGTCATCTGCATATTGGACTATTTTAGCATTTGGGATATTGTGGTGGAAGTCATTAATGAAGATATTGAATAATAATGGACCTAATATGGAGCCTTGATGTACACCAGTGACAGTGTTGAAGTAAGAGGTGAGAGGTGGATTTCTTCCATTTAACAGATTGCTGCCGATTGGAGAGGTAACTAGAAAACCAATTGATGCAAGAGGGGGAAAGATGTAGTTTAGAGAGTTTGTTGAGTAACAGGGAGTGGGAGATGGTGTCAAATGCCTTAGAAAGGTCTAGGAGCAGAGTAGAGATAATATAGTTAGAGTCTCTAGCTTTTTTTACAGTTTCAAGGAAGGAGAGAAGAACAGTAGTAGTGCTATGACCGGGTCGAAATCCATGTTGTGTTGGGGTTAATAGGTGATTATTAGTGAGGTAAGGTAGCAGTTGTATGTGTATGCATTTTTCTAGTAGTTTAGAGATGGGGGATAAGATGGCAATTGGTCTGAAGTTGGAAATAGCATTGTTGTTGCCTCCTTTGTGGAGGGGAATGATGTAAGCTTTTTTCCAGTTTTGGGGTACATAACTTTCTTGGATAGACTGATTTATAAGTATGCAAATTGGGAAGGCAATGGCTTCAGTAGCTATCTTTAGGAAGAAGGAAGAGATGCTGTCGGGAGCGTTAGAGCAAGGTTTTAATTTAAGAAGCAATTTTTTTATAGTACATATGGGTATGGGTTTGGGGGAGAAGAGAGGGTGGTCAGAGGGCGAGCAGTCTAGATTGGAAGTGGAAGTAGGAGTTGTAGCTGGAGGAGTAGAGTTATTGGAAAATGAAGATGTTACTTTAGATATGGAATCAATAAAGAAGCTGTTGAATTGGAAGGCGAGATCGGTATCACTAATATTTTGATCTGGTTGTGGGTTTTCAGACAACTAGTTTGTTTTTACATGAGAGAATTGACAATTCCACAGTGTATTTGCATCTCTCACATAGAGTGTTACTTTGATTTAGGAGTTAATGGTTATTAGTATAAATAAAGCAATTGCTACACTGTCTCAAGATGCCCGTATCATTCAAGCTGACAAGAGAAATGATGGGAAACCACCTGTTTATTGTGGCAGGATTTTTCTGAGTCTGTTGGGAAGGAAGTGGGCTAGCTGGACTTAGTCACAAACTGCAAAAATGAAGTGACAATTCAATTAAATACAGTTAACAAAATGCAGTGCTGGCTTTAAATATACTTTATACTTATATTTCAGTGTTTTTTTTCAGTAGGTGCCTTGGATTTCAGTGCAGATGCACCCCAGACCTCTGGCTAAAGTTGCCAAACATTGAGAAGCTCTGGTAAACTAAGTGCAAGCCTACACAAATGCAAGGCTTATATACAGGCAACTTTAAACAGTTTTAGTACAACTACCAATGGGAAAGCCCCAAACTTGTGGCTTATCAAGCAATCCCTAACTCAGATGGTTCCTGAGCTATACACTTCTGCCACGAGGGTACAGGGAGGACCTCTTAATGTAAGATAGCTAGTCTAATAGCACAATGATACCAATCAGTCTAGAATCAGCAGGTCCAAATCTAGCCTATGCTATGTAAGCCAAAGAAACACAATTTATAGATGGGAAGGAGTAAGGAAAAGTCACTTAAAGGACAAAGTGAAACCATTTATTAGTATACTATTAGATGACCTGCAGTGGTACCACCCTCTGCATAAGCTTGCAGCTCTTCAAACAGCTATGAACAGTGGGAAACTATGGAGAGCATTTCCTTTACAGGATTTTATACTGGAGAGGTTTATTTATATGCAATCATGGTGTACCACATTTGCACAGGTTTTTATATGAGCAGGATGAAAGACTTTTATAAAGTTAATCCCTCAGGCTGATCAGATAAAACACAATAAGCTATTGACCTGCAGTTCTCACATTGGATGTGTTGAATTTAGCTCTCTGCTCCCACCAGAGTGCAAAAGAACCCTTCCGATGTAAAACAAACTAGCTTTAAGCTCAAATGCAGTAACACATGCTTTACAACAGAAGTAAGAATTCCTGCAATATCAGGAATCCTTGGAAATAAGTTCATTAACCCTGTGAAATGTTCACAGCACACAAAAACTTTGCAAAGCTTAGAAATATTTTGGTAGACTCACACAGAACAGCTTTTGCAGTATCAGAGAAGGTTAGGAAATATCAGAATACTGTTAAAACAACCTAATAGCAATACAGTAACAAATTGGTGGAGTTACTTTAACAAATGCAGGCTGAAAAACAGTGATAATTCAACCAAATAAATAATGCAGAGCAGAAGTGTTAAATATCACTGAAGCAGGGCTAGTGCAAAAAAAAACTATACTTATATCAACTTTGTAGGCCAAATGATTTTAGAAGCAATCCAAATCTTGTAGTCACAGGTGTCCAAGCCAGGCACAAGGAAGATCTGAATAAATGCACCATCTGTAAGGTAAGCACCTTAACCATTATGTCAACTTCCCAACTTCCCTCTGTAAAAAACATTTTTTTATATTTTTCCTTAAATACCATAAACCATTCAGACCAATTTTTATAAACTGTTCTCATGGTAAAAATAATCTTTCCATAACTGTTTTACTACTCTCTTTCCTTCTTCATTCTATGTTTTCTCATATATCCTTTCTATTCATTTGCATATTTTTATATATTCCTTGTTTTTCTTTATCTCTAGCCATGCTGCAAGATGATCAGAAAATCCTTCATCTACCTCACCTTCTCCTATAACTAAACCTTTTGATACTATAAAATATTCTATTTCAGTTCTATATATACTGCTTTTGCAAGTCCATGAATTTAACTTAGCACACCTTATAACTTCTAACATTTTTCTTATTTCCTTTCTTTTTACTCTTGCCTCTTAAATCACAGTTAAAGTCTCCTGTTATTATTATATTCATATTTATCACTACATAGTCTATGCCCATTTTTTTAATTTATAACATTTCAATTCACATGTTTGCATCATGTCCCATTTCCCCAGAAATGTAATACTTTCTTTTGTCATAGTTTCTTATCAAATGTCCTTCTCCTTCTTTTCCACAAAAAACATGCCTTGGGTTGTACCCAGTATTTACCAGTATTTTACAAAAGCCTGTTCCCCTCCACATTCATCATGTTTGGTATATGTATACTTTTTCTGTTTCTGTTTTAACAAAATAGTACAATCCATTAACCCTTTTTGCCATAAAATTTTGCAACGTCCAGTACTTCTTTACGTAAAGCTTCCAAATGTCCTTTAAACGTCTCTCTTTCTACTTTTGCTCAAAATTGCACATGAATTTTCTTTTTTGTTTCCCCTTTAAATGCTGTTATCACGTGAAGATTCCATGGGTTACAGTCTTTCTTTTTTCAAATTTCCAAAGAAAATTTTACATTGAAAAAACCGTCTCACATATAATGTCACAAAATGTCTCTTTGTTAATAAGAATAACCCCCAGACTTAATAACATCCATGTAGGAATAGTGTAGACCCTACATGGATGTTACCTTGTCTGTGCATGCAGATCCCCCTCGGTAGTGTGCCATGCATATCACTGAAGGTGCATTACTGAGGGAGAGCTAGGGAAGGTGGTATTGAATCAATGTAGGGAGCATGTCACTAACTATGGTCGTAGATGAGTAACACACCCCCTGCACTGTCCAAGTGCTTGATAGTGATAAATTCAATGCTATCATTTTTTTTAAGTTTGAGTGGTGTAGTGTGCAGCGATTGACATGTGCCAGACATCTAAAAATAGAAATCAGATGCATTCAATTTGTGATTCAAAGGTTAAGTTTAAGCATAGCTGAATGGGTTTGCATGCCATGGCACTGTGCTTAGCAGTGCTCAAACATAGCTGAGAGGTATATGCAAAAGTACAGCAGCATTCTACATATACATGCAGCCAAATGAATAGAGTTACAGCCTCATGTGCAGTAGGCGTGTGGTTTGAATACATGGAAGGGAAAGTAAGCAATTATTTTCGCAAGATAAATGATATCAATTGTTTTTAAATCATGATCTGCTGCACTCAGCTAAGCTCTGCTAAACCTTGCTAACCTATGATAAGCACTGCTAAAACAATTTCTGTTTAAAGACTTCTTGGCTGTGCTTAGCTGGTTTGAGCACTACTAGGCATTGCCCGTTTAAGCACTGCTCAGGTAAGCTGGTTTGCTTGGTGCTAAGTGACATGTCACATTTTTAAAAATGGCCCAGTGGTGTGTAAGGGTGGGAAAACATGTTATATTAAGTGCAACAGGCAGGAATACAGCATAACCAGTTGAAATTTGAACTCTGCAGGCACTATGGCAGGTGCTGGAGAGGGTGCGTGCTTCCAGGCACAGTGGTTGGGCATTCTGGAGTCCAGAGTCATGGTTGGACCCCAGACCATGAACAACTGTCTGCTGCAGGGCCAGTTCCAGGGATCAGAGTACAAGGCAGAGGCCTGGGGCTGGCTGGCATGTGATCTCACCAGTGCTGCAGGTATTCCCCTCACAAGTGAGCAGGCCTGTCATCACTTTGACAATCTTAAGCATCGGAAAGGGGGACTTCTGGACACCTTTGGATGGATGCTCGAAAAGGGAATGCCCGACAAGTTTGTAAGTACAGTTAACATTGTTTTACCAATACCTAATCTGAATGTGTTTTAGACAGCTATGCATAATGGTGTGTTTCTCTCTGTACAGCTGCAGATGAGACAGCTTGCAACCTAGAGGCCCATGCAGGGTACCTGGCCAGGTTGCACTGTGAGTGTGGTGAGTACAGATTAATTTGCAGTCTACAGTCAAATACTCAAGATGTAGTAATTCATTCACTGCCAGTAGGTGCATACAGTACAGATTTGTGTATTGTAATGAATGGTGATGTAGGCCTGTACTGCAGTAACTGACTACTGCCAACTATAGTGCAATAAATATTAAAGCATTAAGCCTGATAATGTTAATGAAATAAAGTTTCTACTGCAATAATTGTGGAATTACAGCTGTATTGCAACACCTGCATTATATCAACTGTTGTGCAATAAAGACTCAAATATATACTAATAACTGCTTGAAGGTACCCCTAACAAAGCTGTGTTGTGCAATGTGTGTGCAAGTAGGGCTGTTGTTCTTGAAATCGAGTATGACATCTGCTTTGAAAAAAAAAAAAAGAATACCACTGACTCAAGGTTTACCAAAGAAAGAGTGTTATGCTAAACTGTAGATTTGGAGCTGTACTACAAGATATATGCATTATGACATTTGTTCTGCTCTAACATATGAAGAAATACCAGGAACGCCCAAGGTATGTTGTGCATATCAGGATTGTCTTGTGTTAACCATTGCATTTCGGCTATATGCACTCCTGCTCTGAGGTATGGTGCTGCAGGCAAGTATGAAACTGTAATAGCTGTACACTGAAAATATATTATCTGCAGCTATATATGGGTCAGGTAGTCAACCCAGTACTCCGATATGGTTTGTACACATCACAAATATTTCCACCCACTAAAATTTTATTGTGTACACCTGCATTCTAGGTATTAATGTACAGTTTACCTAGTATCTCTGTCATGCATGAATCTCATGCATGTGTGTTCAGCTGTCACTGCAGTCTTGTATAAAACTGTACTACTATTACCAGGTCATAGTTTGTTTCCAGGTGAGCTCTAGGCAAATATCAGTCAGGTAGTGGCTCAGTAGCTCAGTTTGTTAAATGCTGTGTCTGATGTACATTTTGTCGCACACAGACAAGGGTTTGAATCCAGTGACAAGTACTAATAAATATTATTGAATCAGTTATGCATTGTTAACAGATGTTCTCCCACAGGAATTACAGGTAAATGGGTGCAATAGCCCTTATTATGGGTTAATAATTTGTGTGTTCAGATGTAACAGACTGTTAACAGCATTGATCAGGAATGTGGTAAGACATCATAAAATAAAGGCAACAAGTACAATAGTAATAAAACATAATACAATAAATAAAATGTACAATCCTGGTATGGCTGTATGCCTGGTGTGTCTGTGAACATTTGCTGATGTTCTAACCCTATGTCTGCCAAGGATGGCATGACAGTTGTTTACTCTCTGTAGTGTACATGATACATGTCTTTCAAGTGTCACATTGTCATGGACTGTAATCACCATTGCCCAATCCCTCTGTCACAGATCTATCATTGACATGATTATGTCAATAGCACGGTCAAACTACATCAATCCACATTACACCTTTATAGTTATATAGGTCCACCTGACATGTAATAGTCCTCTATAGTTGTGTATCTCTAGGTGTTACTGCTTGGCCCATACTGTCTAATGCAGATAGCTTGAGAGGTATGTATGTGCTACAGCAGCTATAGGGCACTGTTATACATAAAGGAAATACAGACCTGTAGATTATATAACAGTACGGTTGCAATCTATATAGCCTATACTGGTATTAATGGACTGTATTTTTCTCTCCCCCCACCCCTTATCTTCATTATACTTTATTATTGTTATACATTGGTTATGGTTTACTATTAACACATGTTGTTCTCTAAACGTTTTGTTGGGCCTTGTGTTTTATTATTGTTATGTATTACAATGGTTGCATACTGCTGAATTACCTATGCTGTTGGCCTTATGCCATAACTATTACTGGCATGCTGTTGCTAAATTGACTGTTATCTTACTTATTGTTGTGTTCCATATACTATGCATTGTTATGTTATTGGGTTATTTGCAATGTTCTGGCATATTGTTATAACTAAATAAATGTTTTGTCCATTACTAACCTATACACATTGAAATACCTCAACACCACAGCTTGACTGGGTAGGCCAGTTCCTAGCAATCCACCTACCCTACCTCAACCAGCCAAGGCAGTGGGTCCCAGCACATCTGGGGCATAAGTTGGTGGTGCCCCCTTCTCTGGCCCTGCATCACCTATGGGTGGAATTGCCTCGAAGACAGAGCCCATCCCCCACAGGAGCACGGGTGGAGGGGGGTTGTCACCCAGGATCAGCTACCAGTGATGGTGCACAGGATAGTTCATCATGGGTATGAGCAATGCCTGTGATGGACTGAGGGAAGACTCGCCAACCTAGAGGGGCCTGGTTGTCTCCACGCCCAGCCTCCAGCACAGCCACCTTTGGGGCAGTGAAGGAGCAGTCTTGACTGCCCTTGGGTGTTGAACTCAGTCACATTACTTCCATCTGGGGGCACATGTACCTCTGATTCCACAACACCCTCCCCATCCAAGGTGTTAACCCCCTCATGTGTCTCACACTCTGTCCCTGTATTCTGTCTTGTCTGTTTTGTCTATCCATAAATGCAGCCTCTGCTACCCAACCTACCTCCCCACATGTACGTATATCCCTTCCCCAACATTCCACTCTCTCCTTTAAAAAAAAAAAAAAAAAAACGCTCCCATCCCACAAAAAATATCACCCCATACATAGCTCTCCATTTCACACACGTTCATTGGACACAACTAATTATTACATTAATTAATGAACACATTTATGTTTCCCTCGCCCCTTTCTTTGGGGTGTGAGCCTCCAAATTCCAAATTCTGTAAAACTTGTACAGCTCTCTCTGCAGAAGAAATGGGAAGCAGTGATCCTTTCCTAAACCCTTCCTGTAAAGTCCTACCTGCCTTTCAGTATGTTTTTTCCCCTGCTTGCTCCCATTTCACCACTTTCCTATCACCCCCTTTTCCTTTTCTTTTTTTATTTTTAACACAGGTTTAAGCAGAGCTAAGCGATGCTACGTAATGTGGTGTGTCACACAAACCCATGCAAACCCACTTAAAACTGCCTTAATCATCTTATGTGTGTCTCACAGTGTTAGGCACATCTGCAAAATATTCTCCTCTGCCACATCTCAAACCTGGGCCTCTGTCAACTACAGCATAGTGCATTAGCCCACTATGTCAGTCAGCTCTAAATTAAAACTGGCATTTCCACCAACATATAATGATTGCCAGTGACACACTGCAAGTACATTTAATGGGAAAAATGGAAGTGTACTTGTGACTGTTATGCAGACACTACACCATTACACAGCCAAATAAATAATAATGGATGTACGTGAGGCCTGGATAGCAGGTATATCTGTACATACCGTTGCAGAGTGTTCACAATTTTGGCCTTTAGTTTTGGCATGGTTTTCATAAAAACATATGTGTCTAGTAAAGTACTGGTAAGTCATGAAAGATTGAGGTTAGAATTCATGACATACATTTGAGGGTCACACTTCATACCCTTCACAAAACACATGCTAATCCAAATCCTGTGTCACAGACTGTATGCACACATATATATCTTGCAAATACAAGTGGTGCAGCATTGACTCAGTATCTCAGTCTATTAAATGCCTTGTAAGCAGTGCATTTTACCACCCACAGTCCTGGGTTCAAATCCAGTGTGTTGCACTTCAATTACATTCTTGTGAATACAGCAAACAATGACTGAGTCATGCAATTTTAATCAAAACAGGTTGCTGCCACTGAATGAACTGTCACCCATGTTTGCAAGTCAAAGGCCTGTAGGTAGGGACACACTGCACATATTCATATAGCCTACCTAAATGTTACCTGCTACTGTCTGATTGACACTGTTACATAACAGATGAACCTTAAGCACATGCCTTGACTGAACTGTTATGGGTACCCTCACCCTGGCTCTGCTGTAACAACAGAGCTGACACTGCTGCCTTAGTAACACATATACCTTGCTGTTCTTCAAAGTGTTCACACTCCCCCCATGTGTCCTAGGTTTCAGCAGCAGCTGCAGCTTGCAATATATGCAGCTGTGTGTTAAGCTACCTGCTACCAACCTACCATACCTCACAACCCCCTAGAAGAAATGTATCCAGACAACACCCATACAAAAAGAGGGGAGCAAAGGTCTAGTGACAGGGACATGTTTCACAGCTTGCCCCTACAAACATAGTGAGCTCATAGACTAGCAGCCACTGCAGCAGCATACGTACTCTGATAGGTATGACTTCTGACACTCACATGTCTCTTTCCCCTTACTGACATCAGCCCACAATGTTTAACAATGAACTGCCAGATAATCACAATGTCATTTGACAATGGTCACACATAATATGCAAAACTGTGGACATACCTCATAAATCTCAACAGTGGACAGTAATTGTAACTACCCTCTGTGATGCTGTAGTCTCCACACTTCACTAATGTCCATCTCAAAGACAAGAAAGGGGCCAAGGTCTACAGGAAAGCCTTAAATATTGTACTGTGGTGCTATGTCATTGTCTAATGAAAGTGAAACCCAGCTGTGGTGGATGCAGTTAGCAAGTCTGAGCCATGGAATGGTGCACAGGCAATTACCTGTTAATGAGCATGACCTACAAAAGTCAAGCAACTGCCTATGGGAAACAGCTCTGTAAGTTGCTTTACCAAGACAGAGTATGAGTTAGCAAGCTGTTTTCATGAGGATTTATTCACATACAGATTACGTCACTGTACCAGGTATGTCATACATATCCCCATATAATGGGACACAGATGGGAGGATGCAGTTATGGGGAATAGGGATTACAACAGTAGGCCTGTAGTACATCTCTGGGAGTGACATGTTGGTGATATTCTGCTATCCAACAGCTACAGGTATGGCTCTCAACTTTGCCAGCTGTGAATGAAACCACAGTTTTGGCCCTATCACTCCCTCCTACAACAGTTGGCTCCTGTACGAATGCTACTGGATTGTGAGTTACACATATTGTTAGTACATAAGGGTAGACACAGCTGTCCTATCACATGATGTACTGTAATTCAGCTCCTTTCAGTCTGTGATGTCATACAGGAATAGTTCAGACATTGTAAATGTGTCCCTGACTGTCCCTGATGTACTCTGGCTAGGTCACTGCTTTGTCAACATTTGCATCTCACTGCTTGTCAGCTATGGCTAACATACCTGGCAACCCTCTATGGCAGCAATACTCGTCATACCCATTACTAGTGGGGGGACACAGGCCCAACCTCAGTGACAGAGTGTACGTATTGGTCATACAAAGCAAGTGTATGAAGATAGTAACATATATTACTGCAGCATAAGCTTTTTCTGGGGGTTCTGGTGTGTGAAAGCCAGATTCTCTATATGCTGATAACAACCAGTTATTATTAGCCAACCATTTATCAGACATCCACATGTTTGTGCCAACAGGACCACATATATCAGACACATGTACACATGCCACAAACATCTGTGTACTGGACAAGTATGATGGCTGCAGGGAAGATATACTACAGCAGGTTTGCATTGCTGTCTTTGTGGTACAATGGTGTTGCTGGACTGTCCCCATATACATGTGATAACACACACACACCTATGTGTCTGACACTGGCTGTATGACATAGTAGTGGGACTATGCCCATAGGGAACACACCACAGTAGACAGCATTGATGGATGTGGTTACATACAGCACACTCTGTCACGGCACATAAGGACATATCAGTATTGCTATTATGTTGGTGATAGCCACATACATAGTGTGTTTATAGACTGTGGGGTATGCCGTGGGAGGTAGCAATGGATAGTGCAGGCCATTGTGTTTGTGCAGGATCTGTACAAAGTGACTATCTATGTATCTGGTTCTGTGATGTGCTCCCCTCTTGATCTCTTTCAGGATGGATGTATTAAAGGAGGCACCCACCATTTTCAGATGCTGAAAACAATGTTATCTTGGATGGCCTCAGACTGTATCATAACATTCTACTGTCCAGGAATCACCAGCATCATGAACAACATGCAGCACTGTGGGCTGATCTTGTCACAGCAGTCAACCAAATAAAGCTACAGGACAGAACCTATGAGTAGGTTCGACACCAGGCAATGGATATAGTCAATGCTGCATGGCTAAAGACTGCTGCTTTGGCCAGGGACTGTGCTGCCACCAGTGGAGGGCCTGCAGCAGAATGACCACTCTTGGCCACAGAAGACTACCTGGAAAATCTGAGTTCATCCACCGGCTCCCAACCATCCATCACCCCATACATCATAGAGGTGGGTGCCACAGCATCAACATCAGAGGACCATCTAGGTAGGCTTCCTGTGTTGTTCATCACTGTAATACTGTATGAGTCATTGTGGCAGCCACTGCATACCAATACACGGTTGTCAGGTCTATCTGCTTTGGGGGGGTTGGGTTTGGTTTTAATGCACAGTTGTGCATACATACTCAGAATGTCAGCAAAGTAGGCAGCATCATGTTAGCTACTGTACATGTTGGCATACGCACATATTACCTTGTAACAATGCCACATTTGGTATTGCTGACAATACCTCTCCCTCACCTTTCCATAGGTACATCAGGTGTGGCCAGAGTCCAAGGTCCTGTACCTGGCAAGTGTGATACTTTTGTACGGATCATATATACCCTAAGAATGTTGAGTCTGCCATTTTGACCTAGGCACAACTGTTTTGCTTAGCCGGAGTACAATACTTGTATGTTCTATTTTGGTGGGGTTAACTGAAGTGCATTTAATGGGTATTCCTATTTGCAGGAGCAGTAACACATTTGAACTTATTGTTGAGAAGGTCTATGCAGTCTACTATACAGGAGGCAATCACTCAAGATGCCTGTTCACATACAGTATGGAGATGGTACATACCTGAGGCAGTGATACTGTAAATGGCATAGTATGCTCAAGATGGGTGCACTGTGTTTTAGGTATAGGTCTATCAGATACACTGACATATTGCTTATCACACAGATTTATAGTACTGGCAACATTAACTGGATGTAGCTGCAGTGTATGTTATAAGGGCCTGTCT